>NW_023277034.1:0-39137 GCF_003668045.3 Cricetulus griseus
CGGGAGCATATGGTTCCAATTACATTCAGACTCCCAACATACTTCACTTTTGCTATGATTAAATTATCCAAATAAAAGCTATTCCTGTAATGAACAGATTTGGTATTTACTCCTAGGCCAGTTTCTATCGTTGTGGTAACTTAGGAGAGAAACTCAAGTCAGTCACAAAAGGGAAAACATGTGTCTTGATTTTCTCTTTTCCTGTGCCACTATCTTGTGCTCAGCTAGCTCTTTTAACAACCCCAGGTCCACTTGCTCAGAGACATTGCCTCCGCAGAGGTAGCCTTCTTTCCACATAAAGCATCAATCAACACAATCTTTTCCAGGTAGAAATCAGACATTCTGATCTGAGAACACACTGAATTGGTGTTCTCTCAGATGATCCTAGGTTTTATCATTTTGACACTTGAGCCTATTTAGAAGACAGAGAAAATAATGTATGATAAGGATTTAAAAATCCAAAGCCAATATATTAATCATGTCCATCCATCACTTACAAAGCAAAGACTCAAACATGAAGACAGCAACAACTGGAGAACATAGATTTGCCAATATGCCAGAAAATGGGAAGAGTCAACAATCTAAGATAAAGTTGAAAAAACTAAACCTTCTCTCCAAAGAAACTTCACCCAAAAACAATACCTTCAGGAACTGATGACATAAGAAATTTTATGAAGACACATTGGTGAAGGTCCAACATTTGTAAGTAAATATATATAACTATGTTATCATTATACATTACAGAAAATCAGTACACAGATTCACATAATATGAGGTCTAAACTTGTCACAAGGTACAACAATCAAAAATATATAAAATATTTTGGAAAGTATGAAATGGTTGGTAAGAAAATGCCAAGAAATAAGGCGGGAAAAATATTGTCACAAAAGACAAAAGAAAACGTAGGAAAAGAAAAGGGTGATTGTAACCAATGCTACCCAGCTCCCTATAATACTATGGGTATAACAATTAAAGAACACAGACTTCACAACTTTCAAAAATTACCTCAAAAATGACCCTTGAACTGGTATTTCTGACCCTAGGGCTACTGATATTCTTCCAAAAAAAGAAGTACCATGCGCTAGAGCTCTCTCCAGAAATGAAAGTGATCTCTTACTATGGATCAGAAGCTCCTTATATTTCTTTTGTTTCATGTAAATACAAACCCACTGAAACTCAATCACAAAGCAACAAAAAATAATATAAAACCCAGGTAAACCAACAGAATTGAACTGAAAACCATGATAAGAACCCACATGCCTATAATACCTGATGTTGGACAATGAAGTTCAAATTATACAAAGGAAAGCACCTTCAGCAAAATAGTGCTGGCATAACTGTGTGCTACCATATAAAGCACTACATACAATGCATATCAATCACCATGCACAAAACCTAAGTAGAAATGGACCAAAGACCTCTACGTAAATCCAATCACAGTGAACCTATTAGGAGAGTAAGTAGGAGGTACCTCAAAAAATTTTTACAGTAGAAGGCTTCCTGAACATAGCATCAGTAGCATAAACACAGAGATGCACAATTAATAAATGGGACCTCCTGAAACTGAGAATCATCTGTAAGTCCAAGGACATAGAAAAAAAGACAAAATGGCAGCCTAGAGAATGGGAAAAGATATTCATCAGTCCCACATTTGACAGAGGGCTGATTTCCAAAATATACAAAGAATTCTAGAAGCTCGTCACCAAAATACCAAAAAATCCAATTAAAAATTTGGGTACAGAATTAAAAAGTGATTTGTCAATAGGGAAATCTAAATGGCTGAAAGACACTTGAGAAAGTGCTCAATATACTTAGACATCAGAGAAATGCAAATGAAAACAATTCTGAGGTCATAATAGCTAAATTCAGAAAACACCAGTGACATTTTATGCTAGAGAGGATGTGGAGAAAGGGGAACACTCCTCCACTGCTGGTGAAAGTGCAAACAACCACTTAGTAAATCAGTATGGAAGTTCATCAGCAATATAGGAATCAGTCTACCAAAGATCCAGCAATTCAACTTGTTGGCCAAAAGATGAACATTCAAACAAGAAAGATATCTTTTCAACTACATTTGTAGCAGCATTATTTGTAATGGCTAGTAATGGAAGCAACCTAGATGACCCTAAACTGAATAATGGATAGAGAAAATATGGTAAATTTACACCATGGAGTACTTACTCATTGGAAAAAAACAATGGAATAATAAAATGTGCAGGCAAATGGACAGAAGTAGAAGAAACCTTCCTGAGTAAGTCAACCCAGTCCCAAAAAGCAAACATGAAATGTACTCACTTATATATGGGTTTTGACATGGAACAAAGGATTTCCAGCCTACAATCCACACCAAAATAGAAGATAGGACACAAGGAGACTCTTAAGAGAGATATCGATGATCACCAAGAAAAGGGGAAAGAGACATGATCTCCTGAGATGTGTGGTGGGAGGGGAAAGGGAGTTAGGAGACTGAGAAGGGGAGAAGAGAAGGGGAGAGGAGGACTTGATGGAGCAGGAAGACTGAGCCAGTGAAAGAATAGAGGAGATCAGCAAAAGAGAAACCATAATAGATGGATCCATTATAGGTTTAAAGAGAAATCTGGCACTAGGTAAATATCCAGAAATGTGCAAGGATGACACCAACTAACAGTACATGCAATAGTGAAGCGGTCACCTTAAATGCTCATCTCTGATAATGAGATCATTGACTACCACATGTGATATCCTAGAGTCTTCATCCAGTAGCTGATGAAAGCAGAAGCAGACACTTACAGTTAAATGAGCCAAACTCATGGAATTTATTTTCAGATAGGTAGGAGTGATGAGCAATTGGGACAAGACCAGGCTGGAGAAACTCACAGAAACAGCTGACATGAAAAATCGGGAACTCATGGACAACAGAGTGATAGCTGGGATATCAGCACAGGACTGATCCAGGCCCCCTGAAAAGTGGGTGTCAGTTAGGAGGCCTGGGCAATTTATGGGGCCTACGGTAGTGAATTAGAATTTATCCCTATTGTACAATGGAATTTGGGAGCCCATTGCACATAAAGCAATACCCTCTTAGTCTAGAGACACAGGGCATGGCCTGGGCCCTGCTCCAAGTGAAACGAACGATTTGAAAATCACTCATGGAGGCCTCACCTTACCTGAGGAGCAGAAAGTGGATTAAAAATGGATCACTTAGGGGCAGGTCAGGAGGGGAGGGAGAGGGAACTGTAATTGACATGTAAAGCAAGCTTATTTCTAGTTTACATTAAAAAAGAAAGAAATGCTTCCTGAACAAAAAAAAAACGAAAGTGATTTTAAATCTAATTTCATGGATTATGGCAAATCACATGGAATCAGTCCAATCTACCTGCACAGAAGCATGCACACTTGAGAAATATCTACACATCAGAAACACTTTTTCTCCCCTGGAACTAAACTTCAGTGAATCACATCATTGTGGTTAGTTGCACCACCAAGATACAAGCATTTTAATCATGTATTTGTGAAAGATGATCCACATCACCATTTTTCTACAAGTTCCTAAACTATTTGCAATATTTATAATACAAACCTGAAAATGGAATGCAATATTCAGATCTTCTAGAAACCAGACATTCAATTTTCTAATCTATCTTCCTACTGCAACTAAAGCAGTGTCCACATGTGAACACTTGGCAGTGATACTGCAAGAAATATATCCTCCCATACCAGGGCTGCAAAGACTCCTATTACCCAGTAAATCCGTACTGAGAGGCACAGAGGAAAAAGGCCACTTCCATTGTCACCACATGTATCAACAGAACTACAATATGGCTCATGTTCCATTCAGGTCCCAACAGAATTAAAAGCTCACTGGGTGGTGGTGGCACATACCTTTAATATCAGCACTTCGGAGGCTGAGGCAGTAAAATCTCTGTGAGTTCATACCAGACTTGTTGACAGTGTGAATCCCAATACAGCCATGACTGTTACACAGGATACCCTGTCTTGTAAAACTAGTAGTCAATAACTAACTAAATTAAATGATAGCTCAAAAACCTGCTCTGAACACCATATACTCACCATTGTATAGCTTGCAGTCTTTAATAACACATTTCAGCAAAGTCAGAAGAAACCATGGCAAGATTCCAAAAATTACTTGAACCTAGTATTCCTAACAGCTACCCCCACCCAAAAAATAACCACATTGTCTAGGGCCACCCTATGACTCAGACAGCACAGTCTTTCTAGTTCATATTCACACACTAACTGTGGTTACTGTGAAACTGAGTTACAGAAAAACATACCACAGATTAGAAAACAGTGGGATATTCATTCGCCTTGGATGCCAAAAAGACAATGTGAACATGATGCAATTATAATCTCACAAATTATTTTGAAATATTGAAACAGGCTTTATGGCAATGTGGTCCAGAGACTAGAGACTTGTATTAGAGCTCATTGAAGATTTCTTATACCATTTCTCTAAAGATAAACACAATAAACTAAAAAAATACAATAATACTAGCAGTTAAGTAAAATAAAACCACACAGCCAGAATATTCTTTAAATAACTTCTTATGTACATCATTGACCTGAAGCAACAGGTCATTCTTCAGGGACATGGTCCTGAGATGAAGGTCGCAGGGGATATGATAAATAGGACAAGTAGGATGTAGAAAAGATAAATGCTAGTTATTGTAGAGCATATGCCACAGACTAACTAAGCTTCTTGAGAAGAATAGCATCCTGTACACTACATAAATGGGGTGGGAGGATGTAAGAATATGAGAGAACCATATGAAGTTATCAAAAACTATCATTTAATGGGAGAAATTCAGGAGGGATTTGTCAAAAAATGCCACACAGGGAAACACAATATCTCAAGAACATTACTGACTTAAATCACAGTGGCATTAGGACAGACAATAGCTCCCCATATGGAGGGAAGCATTTTGTTCTCAGTATTTGAAGCAACCCTTCGAAAAGTTCATGGCCCCAGACCATTATCAGCTCTCCCAAACATATTGCAGATTTTAGAGAATGAGATCAGTTTTACTGTCAATACATCAGGCCCCAATGAATACTCCCAAGCCCTACACCTCAGGCTGTAATTAAGTCCTCCCTCCCTGAGGACTGAAATGAAAGCCTTGATTGATGAGATGAGTTCTTAACACAACTGTGTTTTTTTCATATAATTGTCACCTGCTGTCACACGGCCCATATGCCAAAATGGTTTTTTTTTTCTCAAGAAAAAAATTGTGTTATGACACCAGGATTTAAGGTTTTTTGTGACCCTGTAATGCTTCCTTATCCAGCTTGTTTGAGGCCTGTTATTTGATATGGGATGGGCCTGGTGGTTTGTAGTAAATCAGGGGTAGATTCTTTGTAATGGTTTGGAGCCAAATGTCTATACAATCCTGATGAACAAATGTGTATCCTAGCATCCAAACAATGCTGGTTAGCATATGCTGATCTATGAATGTTTCAGAGGCAGTCCTCCCTCAGCTCAATTCTATTTTGGGAGACATTCTATTTCCTAAGCATTGGTAAAACCTATACCCAGCTCCCTGCTCACAATGCTCTGATCAAATTAAGCCAGAAAAGTTAATGAGAGACCTGCCCCTATATCAAATTATTTACATGGGCCTAAGGGGATTTCCCAAGACAGGGAATCTGGCCTCACTCTCCCCACAGATACAGTGAGGACTCACCATACTGTCTGCCACACCTCCCCATCTGCAGAGAGCATCCCCTAGCTCACCATTTTGTGGTTTTCCAGATCACTGAAGCTCTCCTCTCAGCTCCTGTAGCAATAACAGCACCACAGCAAACAAAACCGCTGTCTCCTCTTCAAAGTCAAGCCTGGTGAGCAGAAGAGCCCTGAACCTCTTCTGACTGGCAGGTCTCCTGGAGGGCCTGATTGGATAGTGAGGCTTGAGTGACAAGAGCACCTCCCATAGGGTTAGAGTGTGCTTAAAGACACAGTATTGTGGTTCCTGGCCATGCCTCCCACACAAGAAAAATCCTTTCTCTAGATCTGCAACAATATTCATTTCAATAGCACTGGCCCCAGGCTAATTTGCAGACCCTGAAACCTTCCTGGTCTCCATAGGAACTTCCCGTTGTCCTCCAGGATATAATTCAAAAGTTTCTACACACCAAAGAACATCCCTGACGATGCAGCAACCAAATGGTACCAAATCAAAATGAATTAGGAAAAGCTCACGTGGGAGACACAGCACGGGGATGGAGAAGATCGCTCCACAGCCTCCCTTTCCTCATTACACTGCCCCATCCCTCCTCTACCCTCCCTTCATTCCCTGCCCTCCATCCCCTCCCTCCACTGTCTTCTTCCCCCTTAAAAAATCACAAAATCCTACCTGTGTCCTAAGTCTTCTAAAATCCCGGGAAGGAAGTCTAGAGGCGGGCGGGCAGAAGAGTGGTTCCTTGGGAGTGCAGGGCTACCTGGGAAATGTAGTCCAGAGCAAGCTCTCTGCAGGAAGCAGGAAAACTTTTCTAGGAACCGCTGACTCCCCAGGCCGACTTTGCAAGTGAATGAGCAAGTGAATCAGTGAATCAGTGACTCAGACCTGAGCCATCCAATGAATTGAATGCAGGCAGCAGCCAGGTGACAGCAATCAAGTCAGTGATGAAGTTTACAAAGGGCAGGCTGGCGAGCAGGGCATGGCAAGAATGGTGATGGATGGGGGTGTTTATTCATGAGCTCGCTCACACCTGCATGCTTGCTCAGGCCTGGGAGTCCATGAATAAGAAATCAAAGGAACGAATGAATGAATAAATAAATTAATAAACGATGTAGCCATGCCTTTGAGTTGTCAGCCTTTGAGTTGTCTGCAAGGAGCTATCACCTGTCAAAGTCAGATCCTGGGGCAAGGGAAGGTCACCTGGAGAAGAGCAAAGAAGGTTGATTCCAGGGCAAGGAAGGAACCTGAGGATTAGAGAGGCTGATAGACCAGGAAAGGTTCCCTCAGAAGAAGGCACAGGCCCTCGAGAGGGCTAGTGTGTAGTGACAGGCAAGTGCTTGGGAGAAACCACTGAGGAGGGAGAAGGAGGGGAGTCAAAAGAAGGAACAAGGCCAGGTTGCCCAGGATCTGGGGAGAGGGAGAATCCAGGATATCAACAATTATTATTAGGCAGTAATACATTTTCTGTGTGATATTATTTCCTGTGTTACTTACAAAATATTTGAGTTATTAAGGACACTGACTGTAACTGGTTGCACAGGCCTTTAGATCCAACACTCAGGAGAAACCGGCAGTTCATTATGGTGTAGGACAGCTGGTCTACAAAATATACTCCAGGACATCTTGGTATTCACAGAGTAACCCTGTCTTGAAAAGCAAACAAAAGACCACTGTAACAAACATGTTTTAGTTATCTCTCAAAGATATAAATTAAACATCTTGTGTGTTTTTATTTTTCTCCTATGTTCCTTTGGTTTTCTACAGTAATTTTCAGAACCTGCTCATCCCTGTCACTGTGGCAGAAGCAGGACACAAAGGAAGGTGGGACCAAGCAGAGCAGGCAGATCATGAGCATGGAGAAGCCTGGGGTGTGAACTGGGTACCTGGCACCTTATACCTTGCAGGACCCAGGTCCCCTGAAAGTGGCTGCTTCATAAAGCTGCCAATCCATGGCCAGAGCCATAACTAGCCAATCCCAAGATGCATTCCCAGAGAGCCAAGCTCTGAACTACAGGTCCCAGCATCCACCCTGGCAGAGCCCAGGTGGTGTTGCTATGTGATGGCACCTAGAACACTTATCCAGGATGTGTAAAGCTGCCAGCACTATCAGTGCTCAGGAAAACATCCAAATATCTGACAATTTACCCCATGCCAAGAACTAAGTTGAGAACCTGTGATCCCATGTAACCCCCATTCTCAGCAAAAGAATGTCACATGTAGGCAGTAGATCCCAAGTACATCCAGGTACAGCTGCCCATAATCCTATTTTTATTTCCCATCTCCACACCCAAGGACATCTATCCTGCTGCATTGAAATGGGATGAGGAAATAAGGGGCCTCCCCCCTAGACCCAGCACAGACTTCCTGTTCCTCCCTGAGCTCCTTGCCCTCTTCATTGCATCCAATCCAGAGGAGTCCGGCCCTCAAGCTGCAGGAGAGGTGTTTCCCTTTTGTTGTTGTTTCTGATTGATTTTCCAACTTCCTTTTACCAGCCACCCAACCTCTCCTGCCCTAAAAACAACCCCTCTGGAGGCACCTGCCATCTCCAATTACTTTCTACCAGTTCTTCCTGGAGCACACTCCCAGCCACTGCTCTGAGGCACTTCATCAAAGTCCTCCTTGTGAAGATCAAAAAAAAAATAAAATTAAAAACATTTTAAAAACTTGAGCCCAAAAGATGGAAATTCTAATGTCTACTCAGTTAGGAATGCTTTGGCTGTCACCTGAGCCCAGCTCTCAGAGAAAGGAAAGTGACTGCCACCTCCTATGTCAACATTCCTTTGTCGGCTAATTGCTGGTTGTAAAGGTCCCTCAATCCATGAGATAACTGACAGACCCTGTGACTCTGTAAACCTGCAACACCTTCCCGGGTCTTATCTTACTCAAATGTATCATTCTTGAAATATATGGTCGTTGCCTTACTCTGGATTTTGTATGAACTTAGGAAACCATGGAAACATTGTAATTTGTGTCTTTCAGATTTAATGTCTTTCCCTATAAAAACCCTTCTCATTCATTGTTCAAGGATTCTGCTGCTTACAAGTGTAGAAGTCCAAGGTAGCTTCAATTAAAAGAAATATTTGTGATTGCATCAGATACATTTGCATTGTATCTGTCAGGTAATTGGGGTGGTCACTCTGGGGCTCTGTGCACCTGGCACAATACTTGATATTAGAGTAAGGCACTAACTCCCATGATGGGTGTCAGCTCTCATCAGTCTCACTGTTAGCAACAGGAGATCCAGCTGACTGCCTCTCGAGTGATACAGTGTGTGCACCAACTTCCACCACAACAGCTGCTGCTGTCAGTTTGGAAATAAAGTTCATTCCTATTTTGCAGGCACTTTGGCAATTGCCTTGAGATTATTTACACCTCAGGAAGAGCTATTACTAGTTTTCGTTATTCTGAATGCATTATTTATCAGCCTGTTTTTAATCAAGTAGGCCTCACTGGTTTCAAGCTATGGAAACTAAGCTATAAAGTGCATTTATGAAGTTCACATACTTGTGCAGTGTGAGAAGCTGACTTTTTAGGGCTGCAGTGGGAGCCAGCTGAGCAGCCCGAGGTTCGTTCCTGAAAGGGGGAGTGTGGACTAAAGGAAGGCTAGCCAGACACAGAATAAAATCAGGAGGGCAGATTCAGTTAATACTGAACACCACAAGTTTATTTCTCACCACTCTCACATACGTTAACCAAAGGTGAACATGGTATCCTTTATATGGAGCAAACACACTTTTCTTCCTGAATTATCCAAGGGTTTGGTAACCACACCTTAGATTCAACTTCTAGCTACCTGTCCTTGAGGTACAGGACTCAGTACATCTCAAACCAGGTCTGTTTTTATTTAGAATAAGATGGACAAGGCCATGATGGAACATCCTACTGTAGCCACACCTTTGAACTTTATGTTTTATGATTTCCTAAGGACAGTTGTGAAATCTCCACCCTTGAGGCAAGATGGAGTGCAGCCATCTCTATGGGAACTTGCAGTGCAACGTGATTCTCTCATCTATCTGCCTTTGTCAAAGGCAATTGTGAGTAAAGGGAGGATGTGGGGGTTCATCTCTTTGCCTGACTGACATCCAAACAGCTACCCTAGTTTTTAATATATTTTTTAGTTCTTGTGATGATGTCATGGATGGTCTGGAACTCCTGGGTATACTGTAGATTATTTTACTGTCTAAGCCTCTGGGGTAGCTGGGATTGCTGGATCATGCTGGATCCTCACTACACAATTTAAAGTGAATTTGTAGTGAAAGGATGATAATTGTTACATACATGTTAGGGCTAGGGATTGATTTCTTCCCAACATTTTAGAGATTTTCTCTGTATATTAGTGTTCATTTATCTTACATTCATGTTTGATGCTGTTCATAGCTGCCTTGCAACTTCTTTCATCAGCCTGAAAATATTCCCCAAATTGAAATATTTTGAAAGTATTTTACGTTATTGCTTGCTAAGCTCTACTGACTAAGGGTAGATATCAAAGATGATACAGTTTTTATTAGTTCTGTTTGCTGTGTAGTTTTTGTGTATGTTTGTGGACTCCTTTCTACTTTACACAAGAATTTATGTAGTGCACACTCATCTTGAGCTCTCTATGCAGCACAAGAGGACCTTGCAGGCTTGATTATTCAGCCTCTACCTCCTAACTGCTGGTGATAAGTGTGTGACACTGTGCCTCTCATTTTGTTGGTTTTTTTTTAGAAACAGTCTTACTATGTTGCCCAGACTAGCCTCAAACTCTGGCTGTCTCCCTGCTTTAGCTTCCTTAGTCCTAACTCCAGGGAGTTACAAGCAGTTTAATCTTTAGTTACCAGACCAAATTGATGACCAAGTTTTTAATATAGGTGTCCCAGAGGAAGTGTAGCAGTGAATTCAAGTCTAGCCAAAGACACTTAACCATTGAACAGAGGAGCTTCACATTAGTTACTTAATTTGGGGATTTCTATTAATCAACAGGAAATCAAATAAACTTAAAAAAGAATTTAGGCAGGCAGTGGTGGTTCAAGTCTTTAATCACAGCATTCTGGAGACAGAGGCAGATGGATCTCTGAGCTGAAAGATAGCCAGGGCTACAAAAACAAAATTGTCTCAAAAATGTGTGTGTGTGTGTGTGTGTGTGTGTGTTTGTGTGTGTTAGTTATTTTAAATTATGTGTACAAATGTACAAGCATATGCAAGTTCCCAGGGAGATCAGGAGAAATTGTCTTCTGTAGGAGCTGTAGTTACAGGTGGGTGACAGCCACCAGCATTGGGGATAGAAATATAACTCAAGTACTTTGATAGAACAAGAAGTGCTCTTAACCTGAGCTTTGGTTCTAGATCAATACTACTCAACGTTAATCTAAAGATATTATTGTTGTTGTCTTTTGCTGCACCTTTGGGTGATAAAACATGATCCACCAAACACAATAAATCCACATGGAGTTTATTGGGAAAAGGAATAAAGGGAAGGGTACATGGTAACCAATAGGCAGCAGAAAAGGAAAGGTGGCAGGCACTTGCTTAAAAAGGGAAAGGGAACAGTTAAGAATGAGGCTCAGCAGTTGGGACCTTTGAAACCAGAGTCTTTGACCAAGCTGTAATAGTCTCTGCACGCAGAGTCCTAATGCAGTCACTTAACACATGCACAACACAGCTATGAAACCTTTGACAACCTTTGAACTGTCAGTGAGGAGCAAGCACCTGTGAAAGACAGATCCCATCACAAGGGAATGTCATCTGGAGAAGAGAAGAGAAGAGAAGAGCAATGCCAGAGCAGGGAGGGAATCCAAGGATTAGAGGGGCCACTAGACCAGGAACAGTTCCCCAAGGAAGCAACAGGCCCAGGAGAGGGATGGTGTGGAGTGACAGGTGGGGGTCATGAGAAAACACCAGGGTGGGAGGAGAGGAGTTGGGAACAGGATCAGGCCTAGGTTGCCCAGGACCTGGTGAGATGGAGAATCCAGGTCATCAACAATTATTCTTAGGCAGTACTAGCTTTTCTGTGTCCTATTATTTCCTTTTATACTTACAAAATATTTGAGTTATAAAAAGTTATAAAGACCCGGGAAATGGTGGCACATGGTATTAATCCCATCTCTTGGGAGACAGAGGCAGTTACTTACATCTCTATGTGTTTAAGGCTAGCCTGGTCAACAGAGTGAGTCCCAGGATAGGCCCCCAAAGCCACAGAGAATCTCTGTCATCCAAACTGATCCAGTAGGCTTCATCCCAGAGAGGTAGTGATGGTTCAACATGGAAAAATTAGTAAATGTAATCCACCATAATTATAAACTTTTAGAAAACACATTATTTTTATTATCCCTTTACATGCCTAAAAAGCCATTGACAAAAACATACATCATAAAATTCTTGGAGAGGAGCCGGGATAGGCTCCAAAGCTACAGAGAGAAATAGTATCTGGAAAAAAAAAGTCTTGGAGACATTATGGATACAAGTTACATACATACACATAATAAAGGACATTTAAAGCAAATGTATAGACAACATTGAGTAAAATGGAGAGAAACTCAAAGGAATTCCAAAAAAATCTTGAACAAGACAAGGTTGTGAACTCTATATCTACTCAATATAGTACTTGAAGTTCTTGATAGACCAATAATACAGCTGAAGGACATCAGTGGAATATAATTTGGAAAGGAAGAATTAGAAGTATTGTTACATATAGGTCATATTATGGTACAGCATAAGTGACCCTAAAAATTCAGCAAAAGAATTACAGGTGATAAACAATTTCAGCACATTTGCTGAATACAAGAGTAACTCAAAAAAAAAAATCCAAAGCCCTCCTATATAAAAATGGCAAACAGCCTGAGAAAGAAATAAATGAATCAAAACCCTTCACAACAGCCTCACACAATATATAATTATATACAAGTAATTCTAAAACAGCAAGTGAGACACTTGTGTGATAAAAACATTAAGTATTTGAAGAAAGAATTTGAAGAAGACATGAGGAGATGGAAAGATCAAGGATCAGTAGGATGAACACAGTAAAAAGTCCATCCTACTAACAGCAGTCTACAGATTCAGCACAATCCCCATCAACATTGCTGCACAATTCACTAAAGACCTGGACAGGACAGTTTGCTTTTTCATATGAATAATAACCAGCCAGAATAGCTGACTTGGTTGTGTTGATGGCTATTCTAGGTAGTCAAACTGAATACCTCGGAAATACCTAAAATTCAACGAGGTGGGGCATTTTTGATTGTTTGTTTGTTTTCTGAATTTTTTGAGAAACGATATGTTAGTACATGTGGATCCATTCCTGCAACTTGCTTTGTAGACCAGGTATCCTTGAACTCTCAGGGATCTGCCTGCTTCTGCCTCTCAAGTGGTGGGATTAAAGGTGTGTACCACTAATGACCGGGCAGGCATTTTCTTATTAAAGGCTTTAAAATAGGAACACATGTCATTAATCTAGATCTTTGGAGGAGATAAAATCGACCTTTACCAGTTTGGTGTTGGTGCACATCTTTAATCCCAGCCCTCAGGAATCAGAAGCAGTTGGATTTCTTGAGTTCTCCGACTGTCTTGTCTACAGAATGTGATGCAGGGCTACACACAAAAATAAAAAAACTAATTGGATAAAATTAATCACTCTGTAAACCATGTTCTCCTTGAACTTACAGAGAACCGCCTGCCTCTGCCTTCCCAGTGCTGGGATTAACAGTGTGTGCCACCACCACCCGGTAAAACCATCTTCATTTGTGTCCTAAAAAATCTCTCTCTCTTTTAATATGCTGGACATCCTTCATCTGTTGAATAAGAGAATCATTCATGTCCACATTGTGTAATGGTCTGTGCAAGCAAGCACATTTTGGAGAGTTGGAGCTAGAAGATGTACCTATGAAGTGCAGGAGGGTCACCTACTGGAGACAGGGGTAAGAGATATTGAAATCTGTGTCTCTGCAGATCTCTAAAAGTTCCCTGTCTGGAGTCCAGTCCAGGGCCCTGACCCCACCACCACCGTGCTGTGTCTTTAAGCACACTATAAGCCTTGAGGAAGTCCTGCTGTCATTCAAGCATCACTATCCAATCAGAGGCAGCAGGCCAACCCGCCAATCACAAGTCTTGCAGGACACTTCCTGGAGCCATGCTGCAGGCTTTGTTTTACAGCAGAAGCGGCAACAGAGAATTGATTGCTGCTCTGTGAGTGCTACTGTACGGGACTGTGAGGAGAACATGTATGAGTGCAGAAGCCACAGCATGGTGAGTGCTGGGATGCTACCCCAAGATGGGGAGGACGGGATGGGGAGGCATGGGAGATGGTTTGGCAGGCGCTACAGCAGGCTGTGTATGAACCTCCTGCCGCACTCAGTGTTCTGTGAGGTCCCATGTGGTCTAACAACTCCCCAGTTCTGGGGCTGGCCGATGAATACTTCACGGCCCCAGGACTCAGCACATCCCCTGCAGGGACGTCACGCGTGGTTGTTGATGTGGCAGCTTGAAAAAAACTGGAAAAAAAAGATGAAAAACCAGTTTTAGCCTCCCTGCCGCCCGCTGTATGGGGAAACTGAGGATTGAAATGTATCAGAAAAACCTGGGTCTGTTTACACGGGACCTCAAAAGAAAAACCAGCAGATTTACATTTAAAAATCTCTCAATATGGATGAACGAAAGAAAAATAAACGATAATTTGGTTCTCTATTTGGTTTCAAACATGGGAACTGGGCGTGGCACTGACTCGGTTGGAATCCGGTTCCCCCTCCCCCTGCTGCTCGCATGCAGGTAAGGACAGGGTGAAAAATGTTTTGTTTTTTTTTTTTTTTTTTCGAGACAGGGTTTCTCTGTGTAGCTTTGGAGCCTATCCTGGCACTCGCTCTGGAGACCAGGCTGGCCTCAAACCCAGAGATCTGCCTGCCTCTGCCTCCCAAGTGCTGGGATTAAAGGCGTGCGCCACCAACGCCCAGCACCGTGTGGGTTTTTCTAGTTAAAAAATTGGAAAAGCTGGGCTTTGGTGGCACGCGCCTTTAATTCCAAACTCGGGAGGCAGAGCCAGTAGGATCTCTGGATTACAGAGTGCATACCAGGACAGATTCCAAAGCTACACAGAGAAACCCTCTCTCAAAAACCACAAAGAAAAAAATGGGATAAAATTCGTTTCCCCAGTGAGCAGCATCATCCCAAACCCAAGCTGTTGCACTGTCTCAAAAAAAGAAAGGAAGAAAGCAAGCAAGAAAGAATGAAAGAAAGAGGAAGAGAGAAAGAAAGAAAGAAAGAAAGAAAGAAAGAGAAAAGAAAAGAAAAAGAAAGCCTTGTTTGATCAGTCAAGTCCTAAACACAGTAGTGTTTTAATTTTCAAATAGTTTTCCTGGTGTCATTTTGTCCATCTAGTAGAAATATGCTTTACTCAAGAAGGAAACTGGAACTTTATGGCAAACCAGGTTGTTTGTGACCCTGTAATGCCTCCTTGAGTAGCTTGTTAGAGGCCTGTTCTTTGATATGGTGATGGGTTCAGTGGCTGCTTTTAAATCAGGGGTGGCTTATTTGTAATCATTTGGAGTCAAAAGTCTAGACACTCCTGGTCAACAAATGTATATCCTAGCATCCTGATCTCTAACAGGCAAGAGTTTTTAGTCAGTCCTCACTCTGCTAAATTCTACCTCGTGAGACTTACTATCTACTAAGCATTTGTAAAAACCATTGTGCTACCAAGGATTTCATTTAGGCCCTCAATCAGGGAGGAGGAACATTCTTGGGATAGCTACTAACAGCCTGGGCCCTAGGCCTTGGCTGTTTTCCCTAAGGGTCTGATATATTGATAATTAAAAAAATACCCTTATCTAAAACTAGGAATTTATGGTCAGGCGTTTGTGGCACACACCTTTAATCCCAGCACTCGCGAGGCAGAGGCAGGTAGATCTCTGTGAGTTTGAGGCCAGCCTGGTCTCCAGAGCAAGTGCCAGGATAGGCTCCAAAGCTACACAGAGAAACCTGGCTCGAAAAACCAAAAATAAATAAATAAATAAATCTAGGAATTTGCTTGTGAGAGCTGGTAATTGTCTGGAACAAAGCCCTTGCATAGAGATTGCTTCAGATATGGAGAGCCCAACTCTTCATAGTACATGGATCTATGGTTTTTGATACAAGGGCACTGTGGGCTTAGTCAGTAGTTATCTTGAGATATTCTCTGTTCCCCTTGTGCAGCATTGTTTAGTTAGATTCCTACCTGAGTTTGTCCGATTGCATGGTAGTTTCTACTGACTCAATAGAAGTCTCCCATTTTCTTCCCTTTTCCCCCTGGAAGTAGCATATAAGATGGTATGCTTCTTAAGAAGCTTACTTGGCATGTGACAGACATATCCTGTGCAAGACTTCCTCGTCCCTGCTTTAAACTTTAATACCTTTTACATTGCCTATCTTTCTCATCCCCCACCACCTTCACCTCAGGATCTGGTCAGAGAAGATCCTGCTGTTCCAGGTCTCTGGTGTACTTAAACAATTCTGGAAATATTTTTGCCTTGTAAGTCTCCCATCTGCCCAATAAGCTATACATGCTGTCTCCTCTATTCATTTTGTTCAAAGTGTTACCTGGAGTATGAAGCTAAAATTCACTTAAGGTTGGCAGAATATATGAAATGAAAAATGTGTCTAGATTAGCTCCTTTGGAGCAGTAGCTGAAGATGGATGTATGATGTCATTTAATGCATTTTCTTTATTAGTCTCATAATAAGCATTGCTTCTGCCTTCAGTACAGTATAGGAGGAACAGTTTACACTGCATTAGGATTCAGGATAGGCAAACAACTGCTGCAGCCACCGCTATGGAAACGGGCCTCATTGAGGTAGTGGGAATGATTTTGTAATTTTTTTGAGACAGGGTTTCCCTGTGGCTTTGAAAGCTGTCCTAAAACTAGCTCTACATGTAGACCTCGCTGGTCCCAAACTCACAGAGATCCATCTGCCTTTGCCTCTCAAGTGCTGGGATTAAAGGCTTGTGCCACACATGCCCACCTCCCCGAATGTTTTAATTCATGTAATGTGGATAAACAAACCATATTGTGTGGGTGTACACTGGGGAAAGTTATCTTAAGCCAATGAATTTTGAATTTGCAATTAGGTAACTCTCCTGTGCAAGTATGTTCTATATTGCTTGACAAAGAGATGTCAGCTAAGAGGTTTGAGAAGCAGGCCATTGATTGAAACTTTGTGTCAGGTTACAGAGCTCTGTAGACAACATATGCAAAGAGGTCTGGATCTGGAGTAGAAGTCAGGGCCATCCATCTCTGTGCTGTGTCTTTAAGCACACTCTAACCCTTAAGGAAGTGATCTTGTAGCACATGCAACAAGAGCCAATCAGGGATGCCCAGCCACCACAGCAGTTGTGAGTCTTGCAGGACATTTGCTGGAGCCATGGTGCAAGCTTGGTTTTGCACCAGAACAGGCACAAGTGTATTGATTGCAGCCCTAGTGTGTGAGTATATGATGCTTGTAGTACCATTGTCTGTTGTGCACTCACAGGCAATGCACATGGAGTGTGGTGGGAGCACTGATTGGAAAGCAGTCTGCTTCCTAGAATTTTTGAATATTGCATTCCACTTTCGGTTTGGTCATACAAATATTACAAATAATTTAGAAAAATGGTAGAAAGATGGTGATATGGATTGTCTCCTAGGAACACATGATTGGAATGTTTTTTGACTTTCTGGTGCCACCACCCATAATAGTGTGATTAAGTGAAGCTCAGATCTAGGGGACAAAAGGAGTTTATGGTCTGCAGAGTTCTCAGGTTTACATGACATTAGGCAAGTACTTAGGGAAGGAACCACAGCTTGCACCATTCTTCATGTTGTTTCAGGATTGGGAATCAGTGGGTCTGGGTTTACCTAATATCACAGGAGCCATAAAGGGCTTCAGAGCCATAGCAAGAAATCTCATTCTTTTGCAGAGAGCGCTCTAGAATATGGACTTCTATCTTTGGAATAAATATATTGGCTCAGGACAGGCATGAAAGTACATGATTCAGAAACCTCTAGCCAACATTTCTTCATTTCCAGAGTTTGCAAGGTGGCTTTGACTCACTCAAGGAGATTTCCAAGTGGCCTAACCAAATCAAGTAAAAGTAATTAACTCAGGGACAGATGTTTGAGATCAGAAAGGTCCAGGCACTTGGGCAGGTAATCCAAGTCTGACCATGAGATGTGGCAGGAAGTGATGGACAGGGTCTCCAAGGGCTTCTCCAGATAACTGAGGCACAATGTCATGTAGCATACTGAAACATAGTCATTATGTAGAGATGCTGGACTCAGTGGAATTTGGGTGATGTTGAATGCAATGTGCTTAACCACCCTTCTTCCAGCTCTTCAAATTCATTCATAGTGATGGTAGTTAACATGCCCCCTAGCAAGAGTGCATGAGGGTTTCTCATATGCCCCAGACAATGTCCAAAAACAACATTTCTGGTCTCCAGAAATTAGTGATTTGCAGTTCCTGGATACAGTGGAGATCTAATATTGTAAGATCTCTATGACAGGGGAGACACGAGACATCAAAATCTGAAGCTTGAAACAACATAGATAAATCAGGTGTTTTCTCCACTGAGCCTCCTGCAACAAGTATGTGGCACATTAAACCAGCTTGCCACTCACAATGTTGAGGTCGGTTACCATGTTCAAATATTTTTCTCCCCTGAGTCGGGCAGGACTACATTGGCTGCTTTTGTCTCTGGACCTCATGGGAGCAGTCACCTTCATAGTTTGCAGGGCATATGCTCCTAAAAGTCTCAGTGTACAGCCATCAAATCCAGCAATCTGACTTTCACCATGCTGGGTCAAACCTTCTGTGTAGTAAGCACTTATCGTCCATCAAGCAGAGCCTTCAGTGTATCCAGGTGTGGGATTTTTATTAGAAATCCAAAAGGAGCCGGGTGTTGGTGGTGCACGCCTTTAATCCCAGCAGTCGGGAGGCAGAGGCAGGTGGATCTCTGTGAGTTCAAGGCCAGCCTGGTCTCCAGAGAGAGTGCCAGGATAGGCTCCAAAGCTACACAGAGAAACCCTGCCTCGAAAAACCAACAAAAAAGGAATGAAATGCATCAGGAGGGCATGGGAAGGGCCAGGCAGGTACCATGGCCCATAGGATATTTGTATGTGTGTTCTTGAAGGCCACTGCAAACATTGCTTGGGGTAGGAACCTGGGCAGGGCATCCAGAGCAGAAATGGCCAAGGCCTCCTTCTTCATTGTGCTCTCTTTGCAAGCTGCTGGAGTGGTGGTGGGATGTGGCCTCCCATTATGACTGGTTTGTAGGAATAAATATCCTGATCTGGACACAGGTAAGAGGCCTAAATCCAGGCAGGGGCAGGCTGTGACTCCATGCTCTAAAAATGATCTCTATAATCATTTTTTACAAATATTATGCACATGTTTATTGTTGTAGATTTGAGGTAAGTATAGAAGTCATATTACATCATTCTGTGTACTATGTTTGTATAATTCCATTGAATATTCTGAGTATTTCCACTGTGAATATAGCTTTTTATTTTATTTTTGTAAATGTAGCTTTTTAATCAGCATTTTGTTAAATTGTTATTCATTATCATTGTATTGTATTTATTTTATGTTGCAAATTTTTCATATACAACATATTAATTCTAATGCATCATGTTCCCAACTATGACTTATTTACATCTTTATTTAGGTTTGGTTTTTCTTTTTTTGGTTTTTCGACACAGGGTTTCTCTTTGTAGCTTTGGAACCTATCCTGGCACTCTATAGATCACGCTGGCCTCAAACTCACAGAGATCTGCCTGCCTCTGCCTTCTGAGTGCTGGGATTAAAGTCGTGTGCTTCCAACACCCAGCCAGTTCAGTTTTTCTCATTTCTGTTAAACTGTGAAACATTTTTGGTTTATAAGATAATAAATGTTGTGGATCTTGGCAGCTAGCTGAGCACATCTGCATTTGGGAGATGACCAGAATTCAGAAACCAACACTCACGTGGCTCATAATTATCTCCATTCCATATCCTGTATACATTTAGAAAACATTCTATCAGGTGCAAAAACATATGCAAAATATATCAAGAAATTTGGTAAATTGGCAAATCCTTATACCATCAATTCTATTACCATCCATTCTACTCTATGACACACTAGTGTACAATGGAGATTGTAGCACTAATTATAGTTCATCTTAATGATAATAACTTGGAGTCAGATAGAGGTGTTAATGGTAAAAGATCAGAAAAGCAGAGTAGCCAGACCTCCTTCTTTCCTCACTGAATCCTCAGATAAAAGGTGTGAAAGGGGTGATCCTGTACCTAGGAAGCTTCAGACAGAACACAATGAGCTTCTGTCTCCTCTGAGCATATATCTATACAGAGGATTATTACTCCTCTCTCCACCTTCCAATTACTGGGATAATGGTTTGAGTCACCACCATTTTGCTGTTTCTCTTTAGACTGGGTCAACCTGGTATAGCCCTGGGTAGCCTTGAAATCACAGAGATCCAACTGCCTCTCCCTCCCAAGTGTTGGGATTAAAGATTTGCTTAACCATGGCCTAACCTCTGTGGCTAACTACTGCATGGATCCATATTCTGGTCTTCGGGAAAGTTTTGTCTTTATGTTTTGCTTGGTTTTGATTTTCTGTAGGTTTTTTGTTTGATTACTTCTTTTTGGAGATAGGGTTTCTCTCTGTAGCTTTGTAGCCTGATCGGAAACTCACTCAAATTCATGGTGATCTACCTGCCTCTGGCTCTGCAGTCCTGTGATTAAAGTCATGTGACACCCATAGGTGGCAAGCTTCATTTTTAATGAAGAAACAAATACCAGCACACTTGGAGGAATTGTTTACAGTTTCCACAAATTTAATTCCATAATGATCCTACTGAGATGATGGTTTTCATTCTTCATTAATAAATGATCAGAGTACTATTAACTTTCTGCTACCTCCAGCTCCAATAGCATGATTAAGGAAAGTTGAGTTCCAGGGAAGCAAAGGTATGCATGGTATTGGGTGGATGGATAGTTCAGATTCCACAGGTTGTGTCATGTTACATGTGGCAGGAAGTGGACATTAAATTATTCTACTATGTTATTTTCTGTGTGTGCATTAGTGGTTCTAGGTTTGTTCAAACCCCAAGAGGAAATGAGAGTTTGCAGAACCATAGCAAGAGTTTACCCTCATTTTTGGAGTGCTCTAGACAATTGATCCTCTCTCTTTTGAAGAATTATCAGTTACAGGAATGTCAGAAGCAGAATAGTTTAATGTCATTTTAAGTTAATTTTATGGCATTTATGAATAATGTTTTTTATCTGGGGTGGAAGTCAGGATCAGTAACCATTGTTCTGTGTCTTTAAGCACACTGACACACTCTGGGAGGTGCTCTTGTCACTCAGGACTTATGAACAACTCAGACCCCTAGGTGACTTAGGTGTCAGAAGTGCTGGAGGTCCCTTCTGGCTGCTGGATTCAGGCTGACCTTGAATAGAAACTGGCTCCAGTGGTTTTGTGTGTTGTGCTTTGAGAAACAACAAACTGGAAAACCACAACATGGTGAGGAAGGGGTTGCTGTTTCCAGATGGAGAGTGGCTGGTGGTGAAGTGCTGGAGCCGGTGTGGTTGGTATTCCCTGGAACTGTGTGGAAAGCTGCAGCCAAACTCCCTTTCCTGTGATGTCTCATGCAGTATTTCAAATGGCCTGCAACCAGAAGCATGAGTCTCAATAATAACCTTCCTCTCTGGAAAGAGTCTGCTCTGAACATTGGGAACCGGGAGAAATGTGTAGAAACATTTTTGTAGTCAACTTCAACTTGCTTTTGATGCACTCATGGAAAGCAGGTTGCTCAACTTGAAGAGGTCTGGTTTCTTCATTACCCTCTAGAGAGGTTCAGCACTTTGCATTTCAGCTATTTTGGGGGGGGGTGGAGACAGGGTTTCTGTGTGGCTTTGGAGGCTGTCCTGGAACTAGATCTTGTAGACAAGTCTGGATTGGAACTCACAGATATCCACCTGCATCTGCCTACCAAGTGCTGTGATTAAAGGTGTGTACAACCAATGCCTGGCTTTGCATTTCAGCTTTACATGACTGATCCATTTATTGTTATAGGTTGTAAAAGACATCTCGTGTGTTGGGTAGCACCCCACTACTAATCTGTGATCTAGAAGAGTGAAATTGCTAATAAAAATTTACCAATACTTAGGAGATTGTAAGTCTCACTAAGTAGAATTTAGCTGAGGGAGTGCTTCTTTTAAAACACACAAAGATAAGTATATGATAACCATGTCTGTTAGAAATTATGATGCTGGGAAAGATATTCTTTCAAGAGCATTGTCTAGACATTTGGCTGCAAACAATTACAAATGGGCGACCCCTGATTTACATCCAGCCATCATACCCAGTTTTATATGAAATAATTAGACTGTAACAAGCTGCTCAAGGAGCCATTAAAGGGTCAGAAGCAAGCTGAAAGCAGGTTGTGCCATAAAGTTCCAGTTTTCTTCTTGAGAAGGCAGAGTTCTACCAGCTGGGCAATAGGACACTAGGTGAAAACTATTTGAAATGTAAAGCTCTGTTGTGTTAAGGACTTGTCTAATGAAGCAACACTTTAATTTAGGCCACAAGGAAGGGAGAAGGAACATTCTGGGGATAGCTAGGGAAAGCCTGGAGCCCAGGATTTGGGAGATTTTCATTAGAGCCTGATTTATTGACAATAAAATGGAGAGTCTTGTCTAAAACCAGGAATTTGCTTGGGAGACCTGGTACTGTTCTGGAGCAAAGCCTTTGTGGAGCTGTTGCTTCAGATCTGGAGGCAGGGTGAGTGATTTTGAAATTTGTGTCTCTGCAGGATTGGATTAGAAGCCAGGGCCAGGGACCCCTGTTCTGTGTCTTTACGAAAACTCTAAACCTTAAGGAAGTGCCCTTGTCACTCAAACTTCACTAGCCAATCAGGGACACCACGCCAACTCGCCAGTCACAAGTCTTAAAGGACACTTCCTGAAGCCATGTGCAGGCTTGGTTTTCTAGCAGAACAACTGCCAGTGGATTAATTGCTGTGCTTTGAGTTCTACTTTAGGGGCTTTTGAGTGGCTTTAGGGGCCCAGAAGCGACAACATGGTAATGCTATACCAACATCATGAAAACTGAATGGGGAGGCATGGGAGACCATGTGTTCGACCCTCCTGGAGCCTGGGTGGGAAAAACCTGTCACATTCATTGTTCTGTGAAGGCTCCTTTGATCCTATAGAAACTACCCAGAACATGGTGATGGCTGATGGATGCTTCTCTCTGTGGGCTGCATCAGGGATATTTGTGTAGAAACATATTTGTATTCATCACCATTGTCCTTTTTTCAAGTATGGAAGGAAACATGCCAAAGTCTGAGAGGCCTAGTTTCTCCAGTGTCTTCTAGAAGTCTGGTACTTCACATTTAACATTTAGGTATAAGATGCATGTGGAGTTAATTTTGTCCGTGTTGTCAATGGCATTGTTTTTTGATACAGGATTTCTCTGTGGTTTTGGAGACTCTCCTGGAACTGTGTCTTTTAGAATAGGCTGGTCTCAGACTCACAGAGGTCCGCCTCCCTCTGCCTTCCAGGTTCTGAGATTAAAGGCCTTCACCACCACCACCCAGCATTTTCTTCCTTTTCTGTATTGATTATTTTTCAATTTTTGGTTTGTTTCTTGTCAGAGTTTCTCTGTGGCTTTGGAGGTTGTCCTGCAACTAGCTCTTGTAGAGCAAGCTGTCATTGAACTCACAGAGATCTGTCCTCCTCTGCCTTCCAAATGCCAGGATTAAAGGCATGCACCACTACTGCCTGGCTATTTTTCATTGTTCTAAGATTTATTTATTTATTATGTGCACAGGGTTCTGCCTGCATGTATGTCTGCAGGACAGAAGTGGGCACCAGATTTCACTACAGATGCTTATGAGCTACCATGTGGTTGCTCAGAATTGAACTCATGACCTTTGGAAGAGCAGGCAGGGCTCTTAACAACTGACCCATCTCTCCAGCCCCTACTTTTTGGTTTTTGAGACAGTATTTCTCTGTATAGCTTTGGAGCCTTACCTGGAACTTGCTCTGTAGAACAAACTAGCCCCAAAGTCACAGAGATATGTGTGGCTCTGCCTCATAAGCTCTGGGATTAAAGGGCTGAGTCAGTAAAGACAGGAAGGGAGAGGAGGGAGGGAGGGGGGAAAGAGATGGGAGGAAAGAAGGGAGCAAAGGGAGGCTGTGGATCACAAGCCTCCAATCTAACCTCAGGCTTCATCTCCCACATGAGGTTTTTAAGTATGTTTTGATTTGGTCTGATTTGAATCCCTGCCTCCTCCCATAGTTTTATAGGTGTGTAGAAACTTGTCTGTTCTGTCCAGGAGTACAGGGGGATGTTCCTATGGAGACCAGGAAAACAGCAGGGTCTGCAATCTGAGCCAGGGGCCAGTGCTATTGAAATGCATATCAATACAGATCTAGAAAACACTTTTTTTTCATGTGTGGGTGGTACAGCCAGGAAGCACAATACTGTGTATTTAAGCACACTCTAACCCTTTGGGAGGTATTCTTGTCACTTAAGACTCACTATCCAAACAGGCCTTCCATGTGACCTGCCTGTCAGAAGAGGTACAGGGCTCTTCCTGTCACCTACCTTCAGGCTTGACATTGAACAGGAACCAGTGGTTTTTTGTGCTGTGGTGCAGTTGTTGCTGCAGGGCACTGTGCTGGGCATCAGTGATCTGGAAAACCAGAGATGGTGAGCTAGGGGATGCTGTCTGTATATGGGGAGGAGCAGATAGTGAGGTGTGGCAGATAGTGTGGTGGTTTCTCCCTGTATTTGTCTGGGAAACTGCAGCCAGATTCCCTGTTTGTGAAGTGCCATCCAGTCTCTGTGAATTATTTCACCTAGAGGGAGGCTTCTCAATAACTTTGTTCTGTGGTCTTCATCTGATCAGAAAATTGGGAGGAGGAAGCTGTCTGTGTTTAGGAGCACATTTCTAATCAACTTCAATAATATTGATGTATATATGGAAAGCAGGTTTCCTAAGTCTGGCCTACTTTTCCATTAGCATCTTAAAATTCAACACTTTGCATTCAACATTTGCATGTAATACACATCTATAGTTAATTGTGTTCGGATTATCCAGAGGTATCTCATGTGTTGGGTACCATTCCCCCGTGATGGTGATGCCCTAATGTAAAAGAGTAGAATTGGTGATACAAATGATTTACCAATGCTTAGGAAATATTATGTCACCCTAAATAGAATTGAGCTGAGTAAGACTGTATCTGAAACACCCAAAAGTTCAGCACATGCTAACCAGCCTATTTTGGATGCTAAGATACACATTTCTCCACCAGAATTTTCTAGACATTTGTCTACAAACTGTTAAAAGGAAGCCACCCCTGAAGTATAACAAGCAAGTTGTCCCATCCCCATTTCAACAACAAGCTTCTGAAAGCTGCTCATGGAGGCATTACAGGATTACAAAAAATCTCAAATCCTGGTGTTATAAAAATTCTAAGTTTTTATTTTTTTCTTGAGAAAAAACTTAATTTTGACAGGGGGAAAATGTGAGACCAGGTGACAATTATTTGAAAATATAACACAGTTGTGTTAAGATCTCACCTCATCAAGCAAGGCTTTAATTTAAGACCTCAGGCTGGGATGACTCAGTAACAGCTTGGGGTTTAGGTCTTGGGTGCTTTCATTGGGGCCTGATGTTTTGAAAATAAACAGAGCTCCTTCTCTAAAATCTGCAGTATGTTTGGGAGAGCTGGTAATGGTCTGTGGTCAGGAACTGTTGGAAGTGTTGCTTCAAATCCTGCGAAGCAAACTCTTCCAAGCATATGGAGCTATTGTTGTCTGTCCTAAGGCCACTGTGTGTGAAGTAAGTAATGTTCTGGTGATTCTTTGTTTCACTTGTGTGGCACTGTTTGACTAGTGTCTACCTGAATTTCTCTAATTATATGATACTTTGATGACTTCGTATGATTCTCCCATATCCTTCCATCCTCCCACCCCATTTATAGGGTCAACAGGAAGCTATTCTTCTCAAGAAGCTTAGTTAATCTGGGCATATACTCTGCAATACCTCCCAAACTTTGCAATTATCTTTGGTACCTTCTACTTGTTCTCTCTTTCATATCCCCATGACCTTCAACTCAGGACACTGTCCCTGAAGAATGACCTGTTGTTTCAGGTCAATGGTGTACTTAAGGAATATCTGGCTGTGTGATTGTATTTTACTTAATACTAGTATCTACTTCTAAGGACTGGAATCTTTCTAATTTATGGTGTTTATCTTTAGAGGAAAGGTATGAGAAACTTTCATCTGCTATAATGCAGGTCTCTAGTCTCTGGAACTCAGGGTCATACAGCCTATTTCAAGTTTTCAAAATAATTTTTGAGATTGTAAATGCATCATGTTCACCTTGCATTTTCTGCCTCCAAGCTCTATCTATATTCCATTGTTTTCTAATCTGTGGCCTGCTTTTCTTTAACTCAGTTACACAGAGACAACAGTTACTGTGTGGATGTAGCATGTGTATGGTCTCAGAGTTTCCCAGCTCTGAGGCAATGGGTTTCCTGCACAGGTCATTGAGTGTGTAATGGAATGTGCCCACAAAGGACTCTGTGCTTTGGATGAAGAACAGGATGTGTTATACGAGAGAAGAGGAGTTGTTACTTGTTACTAAAATACAAACTTTTTACACTAGGGGTATGCCTATACTGCTGTAAGGGCAGATCTGTAAGGAGTGTGCTGTCTGAGTCATTTGCTCTCTGAAGACCCAATAGGGAAGCCTCTAATAGGAGTCCTAGCAGCATGGCCTTTGCCAATGTGTGTTTTTTGGGGGCAGGTGTTGGCAGTCAGGAGTACTAATGTCTGGGTAATTTGTGGGTTCTTCCATGGTTTCTTCTGCCTTTGCTGAAATGAGTCATAAGAAAGATGATGAACTATACCATGGTGGGTGAATGGTGATCAGAGCAGGTCTGCTGAGCTATCATTTCATTTATTTATTTATTTATTGACTGCTTGTTTTTCAAGATAGCATTCCCCTGTTTAATTGTCATGGCCTACTCGGGCTCACCATATAGAGCCGTGTGATTTTGAATTCACAGAGATCTTACTGCATCTGCATCACAGGTGCTGTTATTAAAGGCATGTGCCACCACCATCACCGTCACCCATTAAGCTTTGAATTCTGTTGGAAGTTGAACAGAACATGAGACAGTGTGTAGTTCTGTTGGTCCATATGTTGACCTGGGCAATGGCTTTTGTCCTCCATGCCTCCCAGTATGTATTTACTGGCTAAGAGGAGATTGCAGCCCAGGTATGGGGGATATAATTCTTGCAGCATCACTGTCTGGTGTTCACATATGGACAGTTCTTCTGTTTGTAGTGGGAAGACAGATTAGAACTGAATGTCTGGTTTCTAGAAGTTCTTAATATTGCATTCCATTGTCAGGTTTGTATTAAAATATTGTAAAGTGTTTAGGAATTTGTAGAAAAATGGTGATGTGAATTGTCCTTCACAAATAAATGATTAGAATGCTTTCTACTTGGTGGTACAACTAAACACAATGATGTGATTCAGTGAATTTTAGTTCCAGGGGAGAAAAGGAGTTTCTGATGTGTAGATTTTTCTCAAGTGTGCATGGTGCTGTGTAGGTAGATTAGACAGATTCCATGTTATGTGTCATAGGCCATGAAAATGGGGAGCATTTCTTTCTTTTTAAATTTAAATTAGAAAATATTTTGTTTTACATGTCAGTCACAGTTTCTTTCCCAACCTCCTCCATCCCCGTTCTGATCCTCAGGGAAGGTGAGGCCTTCCACAGTGATCTTCTAAGTCTGTCATATCATTTGGAACATGGCCTAGAACCATCCCCATGTCTCTCAGCTGAGAGAGGGTTGCTTTATGTGGAATGGGCTCCTGAATTCCATTTGTACACTAGGTATAAATTTTAATCCACTACAGCCTGTATCAGTCCTATACTGTTTTCCCTGCTATTAGTCTGTGGTCCATGAGCGCCCCCTTGTTCAGCTCAGCTGTTTCTGTGGATATCTCTTGTCTGGCCTTGACCCCTTTGCTCATCATTGCTCCCTATCTGAAACTAGATTCCAGGAGTGTAGCTCAGTGTTTAGCTTTAGGTGTCTGCTTCTGCTTCCATCAGCTACTCGATGAAGGCTCCAGGATGGCATGTAAGTTAGTCATTAATCTCATTACCATAGAACTCCATTTAAGGTAAATTCTTGACTATTCCTTACAATGTTATTTGGTTTTATCCTTGTAGATCACTGGACATTTTTCTAGTGGCAGATTTCTCTTTAAATGTATTATGGCTCCATCTATTATGGGATATTTTTTCTTTCTCTCCTCTATTCTTTCCTTGTCTCAATCTTCTTGCTCCCTCTAGTCCTCCTCTCCCCTCCTCTTGTTCCCTTTTCATTTTCCTAACTCTTTCTCCCCTCCCCACATGGTCCCAGTCAGTTCAGGAGATCTTGTCCCTTTCCCCTTCTCTTTGAGTCCATGTATATCTCTCTTAGGATTCTCCTTGTTTCCTAACTTCTCTGGTGGTTTGGATTGTAGGTTGTTAAGTTGTGAGAACCAGTGGTGTGATCTGTGACTTCTATCATCTTAAATTTAACCCTTTTAGCTAGCTAATATTAAAAAGTGTGTGAAATGGCTGAATGGATGAAGGTAGTTGCTCCCATGTTTTCCTACCTTACTTTGAATCTTTAGGACCTATGTTGGGGGGTGAAAGCAAATTGACACCTGAGGGTTGTCATCTGATCTACACACACTCACACACACACACACACACACACACACACACACACACACACACAAACACACACACACACAAACACACACATGCATGCATGTGCATGCATAAACACAGATAGATAAATAAATGTTTAAGACATAAAATTAAGGGGTAAGAGTTAGTTAACCCTTCTGTGTACATCAACTGAGTGGGTAATTTTTAATGCATTGTCTAACTTCAGGAAAAATATATAAACGTGCAACATTATTTAAAATTATCATATAGCTTCATGAATGTTACTTATATACCCTCTATAATCAATGTTATCAATAATAATAGAAATGAACAAACACATACTCTTTAAAATTCTGGTTTGACTTGCAAAATCTGCTGTCTTTGAAGAGGGTAGTAGAACTGTGATTAACATACACAAATATGTTAACAAGCAGTTCATTGAATGAGTTCAGATCATATACAAGAAATCCAAAAAAGCCTGTGAAGTTGAGATTTTTTTCAGTGAGTATTGGAAATACACATATCACAAAATATTTCCAGTGAAAAATTATAGAAGCATCCAATACGATGGGCTCCTCCATTAATATTTTACTGTAGTAGTAACACAACACCATGACTCCTAATTTCATGTATCTAGGGTCATAGGAAATACTGTAGCCATTATTGTTAAGGTCATTATTGTTTGAAAAACAGGAAATTTACAAATCATTACTTTCTTGCAAATGAGACTGGAATAGAAATTTTCTTCAGAGATAACCTCAATTATCTTTATGTATGAAAAGCTCAAATAAAATTAGCCATTGATTTTTGCACTCAAAAACTATGAGTGGAAACATAAATACAATACATTTTAACAGCGAAACTTAAATTTGTATCAATATACAAAAATTTGTATCACTACACAAAGATTTTTTAAGCAAGAGTACAAACATATCTACAGTGTGTTGTAAGAGAAATTAACGCAAATTTCTATTAATATACAAAATATTTGAAATTACTAACTTTTTAAAGTTACATTAGATTCAATAATCTAACCTTTTGTTTTCTGACTCCTATATTTTCCTAAATATAAGTTATCCATGACCCATCAAATAATCAAAAGACTCCCCCCCACCAAAATTTGGGAATGTGGGAGTCATGTTCTCCAGATGTTTCCTGCTGAAGGCATCCTTAAGGGGTCACTGAGAAAATTTGAGATTAAGTTTAGTTCCTGTGATGAGCAACAGTAACTTTAGTTGATATGCCTGGCCTGTCAGCTTCAAGTGGTCTCACTTGGTATAACAATATCTATGTCAGCCGGGAGCAAATCTATAGCCTCTTGTTTTCTGTGGAAACAAAAGCAGAATTGCTCCTGCAAAGCAGTTTTGATTCTCATTTGACAAATATATTTTACTTTGCTAAAGTTAAGGCATTCGTAAAGTATATAGACTCCTTTATTTCAACAATCCCTCTTTCAATTCCATTTACATCTGGAGCTAATTAACTATTTATCTTTTAGCCTTTTTACTGGCAAAGCAAACTTTAGATTGCTAAGCCACACAAGTATGTTCATCATGATCTCCCAGATGTCAATGCCCTCTTAGGATTTCATGGGAGCAAAGTCTAAAACTCACAGCATAGTCATATACAGATGGAGAAGAACAACGCACAACCTTTCTAGACCTCTAGCATTCACATGATTGTGCTCTGGCAATCATTTTCACTTAGGTTATCTTTGCTACTTAGTGTACTGGCTGTAGGGAGAAATTCATTAAGGAAATATTTTTCAGCATTCTCAGGCCTTACATTAAAATATAGCATGTTGGGTAAAATTTATTAAATGTTTTACTCCTTTAGTTCTTTAGCTTTATACCTTTTGGGGAGGGAACCTCCCCGGTCCCAAATTGTTACACAGTTGAATGTTACATAATGCATGTCCTTTACTTGGCTCATTTCTAGCCAATTTTTCTCTAGTTAAATGATCCAATCTACCTTTTGCCTCTTGACTTTTACCTTTATCCATTTATGTATATCTGACTTTCCTTCCTACTTCATGACATGTTGTGTGGCTGGGTAGCTGGCCCTGTACTCTTCTTTTTCTTGAGCCTTCCTCCTTGCTTCCAGATTTATCAATCTGTGTATACTTGTTCCTGATACCACAGCCTATCTATTCCCCTGACTCAATATTGGATAAAAACCTCTTCATCAGAATATCAGATGTTGTAGTCAGGCAAAGAATAACAGCTTCATAAAATTAAACTAATACATGAGAAAAAAATTAACACATAGTTACTTCATTAAGCAAATTTTGTATAGCATAAAAGTAACACATTTTAAAATAAGGTTCTACAGAAACATACATTTACAATATGGTCAGTATTATGATTTAAGTTGCATACATGTGTATGATATTTTAGAATGCCATGAATTATAAAGATTTGCATATTGACTTCACTTGGGAAGAGTGGACTTTGCTGGATACTTCTCAGAAGAATCTCTACAAAGATGTGATGCTGGAGACCTATGAGAACCTCAATGATATAGGTAAGAGAATGTTTTCCTTCCAATTTTACAATAATAGCACAACTGTTCCTTGGTTATTGGTGTTCTTCTTTAATTTGATTGAGAAAGAAAAAGAATGTAATAAATAAATCAAAGTTATAAAGCTCACCGAGGACAGTAACATATTTTTTGCACATTTGCCTATATTATTTCACAATAATACTGTATACATTTTCTTGCCCTATATTTTAGGATACTCTTGGGAAGACAATATTATTGAAGAACATTGTGCAAGTTCAAAAAGGCATGACAGGTAATTTTCATTTACAAGCTCACAGAAATGTGTCTCTGAAGAAATTGAAATGTGTCCTGAAGTTTGAAACAGTAACAGCAGTGTATTTAAGCACAGCTTAATTTGCATTGATGATTATTAAATCCTTACAAGAACATAGAACTCAATTTCAGGTATTTTAACTGCATTTGAAAGGCAATATTTTAAGAATGAAGACAAGGTAATATTGCATTGATAGAAACTTCTACATAAATCATTACACCACGAATGCTATGCTGTAGTACCGTAAATCCACTTATTTCATACTACCTTTACTAAAGATAAAGAAATGATTGAATTGATAGTGATGTCTCCAAACTTCCATTAAACAAATACTCCATGGAAAAGTTGGTTTTACTCGTGTACTTGCTGTCACAGGAGCAATTATTTTCAAGAGTCAAGGGGAAGTTATTATAGGGAATGTGTAATCACAATAACATATATCTATAAGGAACAGAAAGTCAAAATGAATTAACTGAGGAGGTCTCTCCTTTGTAATCTTTACATTATTAATAATATCATGTACTAGTCATTATACAAACCATTTCAGCAAAGATATATAGAACATGTTTTACCTCTATTGCAGGATATTTAAAAGTCGTGTAGTAGTCCCTATTTTGAGCATACTTCCTGAATTTGATTCAAGTGTACCAGGAATTTGTTTTCCATCTTCATTGATAGTACACCAAGCTCACTCTGTAGAAAATCCCTATGACTCTATGTCTGTGTAAATACTTCTGTTTTTTGTAGTTCATTAGCAAATGTATTATGACTCACAGAGAAGGAAAAGTTAATAATACAAAAAAAGATGATAAACTTCTGAATTTTTCTAGTTTTCATTAAGTGAATAATCACCTGTAGAAAAAGGTTCTGAAAATGAGAACCATGTAATAAAGGATTATATATTCACAGTTATTTTCAAAGATACATGCAACCCTTAATGAAGGGGAAAACAAGAATGTAAGCACAGTGATAAAACTATAATATCTGATTCTTCTTTACAACTTGAATAAATTGTAATATTAATTTATACAGGTAACAATATTCAACATTGTATTGAATATCGTAAAGCATTTATATATTACCCTTTTCCTGGCAGGCATGAAAGAAGACAAACTGGAGAAAATTCTTCTGTATACACACAATGTGATGAAGCCTTTGAAAATAACAGTTATCTCCAAAGTCATGAAAGAACACACACAGGAGAGAAATCATATGAATGTAACCAATGTGGTAAAGTCTTTGCATATCACAGTTATCTTCTTATTCATCAAAGAACACATACTGGAGAGAAACCATATGAATGTAGTCAGTGTGGTAAAGCCTTTTCTCAGCACAGTGCTCTTCAAAATCATAAAAGATCACATACTGGAGAGAAACCCTATAAATGTAATCAGTGTGGTAAAACCTTTTCTTATCACAGTCATCTGCAAACGCATAAAAGAACACATACTGGAGAGAAACCATATGAATGTAGTCAGTGTGGTAAAGCCTTTTCTCAGCACAGTACTCTTCAATCGCATAAAAGAACACATACTGGAGAGAAACCCTATGAATGTAGTCAGTGTGGTATAGCCTTTTCTCATCACAGTACTCTTCATAATCATAAAAGATCACATACTGGAGAGAAACCCTATGAATGTAATCAGTGTGGTAAAGCCTTTTCTCGTCACAGTACTCTTCAAATGCATAAAAGGACACATACTGGAGAGAAACCCTATGACTGTAATCAGTGTGGTAAAGCCTTTTCTCGTCACAGTACTCTTCAAATGCATAAAAGATCACATACTGGAGAGAAACCCTATGACTTTAATCAGTGTGGTAAAGCCTTTTCTCAGCACAGTACTCTTCAAATGCATAAGAAGACACATACTGGAGAGAAACCCTATGAATGTAATCAGTGTGGTAAAGTCTTTTCTCACAACAGTAATCTTCAAATACATAAAATGACACATAATGGATAGGTACCATGGGAAAGTAACCCGTGTGGTGAATACTTTTCACAGCACAGTAATTGACTGCATCAGAAATTAACTTATAGTGGGTGATTATGGAAATTTCCAAGGCCAAATCTCAAAAAAAATGATGGAAATGTACAAAAGAAATGATCAGGATGGAAGCTGACAAAAATGTCTTTAAACGATGGTTGGCTAACCAAAACCACAAGAATGAGTTTATCTCCCATATGATAATAGGCATCACTGGGACCACACAAGTCCACATGTGATATGTACCCCTGCTTGATATTATACCTCCTGTTAGGAGAAATTAGGAACTTTCAGGCTCGAACTCTGACTTGTCTGAATGGGCTCATATTCTGCTTCCCTGATACCTGCAAACATTCAGTTTTGAATTCTGAATGGTGGTGACTTGTTGGGAGCCATACTTGTTGGCATTAACCTTTAGGCCTAAACTTGGCATACCACATGGTTATAGAACTGTCTTTTGATTATAAATGACTCCCAGAAGCATGAGCACCCAGAAGGAACAACATGACCGAGACATCAATCTATTGTTCGAAACAGTTTCACTTACCTAGGCAACCCTCCCACATCTCACCATTTACCTAGGTAACCCTCCTTCTCCCCACCACTCATGAACTTTTGACCCTGCCAACATCTTTTTGTAGTTTTCTAACATCCTGCTTAAATGAACACCTTTATCTTGGGCTCTTCTCCCCCTTTACCTCATACTACTGACTATATAGGCTAGCCTGGAAAAAATAAAATTTGCCACTTAATCAGAATCCTGTCTGTGGTCATTCTCTCTTGTCACTTGTCCCCATTCCCCTCCCTGAATATTTTGCTGTAGATTGCCATTCCACAGGTCGAGACAACTACAGTGACTAGAGATCACATACAGATTGTGGCCAGAAACTGTATTGAAGTCACTCTATGGATTATTCCATATTATATTTCCAGAGCTGTGGAGAATGGAAGAATTTTTAGGGAGATACCTTAAGTTTTGATGCTTGAGTATCAAATGCCACACAGGATTCTTTGGTTGTAACTGAGGACAAGCAGACATATAGTGTATTTTGTTTCCACTCAGCTGTGATGGGTCAGCCCCCTTCACTTCTTCCACTCTTTAGTTTTTGGCAACTCATGCTGTTGTCAGTGACAGTACCCGCAGTCCCTACTGGGACTGTAATGCTTCTCAGTCCACAACAGCAATCACTGGTTCCTTCCTGATTCGCAGGAATAAGGTTGTTCTATGTGACATTTATGTCACCCCCATTGAGTAATATCTAGTGAAAGAGTAGACACCATGAAATTCTAAATTCCAAGTGAATTTCATTTGGGAAAAGACTGATTCCTCCAGATAAGATTCTATCTACTGTAGCAATATTCATGGCTTCTCTGAACATCTTGCTGGAGAGGCAGGACTTGAGGCTTTAGGTAGGCTTTCAGATGGAAAAACTTTTAATATATGGCTTACTTATATTTCTTAGCTGTGCATACCACTTACTTTCCATCGAAATCTGTTATGACCCAAGGATGAATTACTTATCTTATGTCTACATCACTGTTCCAAATAGCATCAGGCAGGAATCATCTCCCTATTTTTCTATTAATAACAGCATGTTCAATGCTGAAACAATAAATAATCAACAGAAAAGCATTCAGCAGACTTTCTTCAAATATTTGCAAATACTTTATTCACACCTACTTAAAAGAATTAAGAAGGGGATAAATTGGGAAAGAAGAGGAAAGTGATTCAATATATTTTTTAATAAATGGATAAAAAATAAATGTTATATAAAAATTTGGCTAAAAAGTGAGCTTAGAAATTAAGAGCACTGGGTATTGTTGCATTGGACATAGATTGTCCCGTCCTGCCGGACATCAACCTGGGGCAAGAGAGTCAGGGATAGGGAATGGGGACAAGAGACTCAGAAAGAACGGCCACAAGACAGGATTCTGATCAAGTGACAAAGTTTACTTTTCTCAGGCTAGCGTATAGAGTCAGGATATGGAAAGGGGCTGAATGGGTTGTTTGTGCACCAGGTGTTGGTATAGGCAGGATATTAGGAAGCCACAAAGAGGATGTTTGGCAGGGTAAAGAGTTTATTAGTAAGAGTTCCAGGAAGGGTTTGCCTATGTGACTGAGCCTGTGGGTGGACGACTGGGTCAAGTTGTTTGTTTTCTTGAGCTGAGGTTCTAAGGAGCTGCTATGTAAAGGTGAACTATGTGGCCGGCCAAGAATGGCCTAGGATCTCATGCCAATCCTTGAGATTCGGCTCCCAACAATAGATTATATATGTAGAAACAGTGGTTGCTAACCATCTCCTGCAACTTCTGTTCCAAGGCAACAGTTTCCCTCTTATGGCCTCTTCAGGTACTGTAAATATTCACATGTGGACAAACACACATATACATAAAGTTTAAAAATAAAATTCTGTACAGTAATGTCATAGCCTTGAGATTGACAGCAGTAATGAATTGTCAAAAAAATTCTTTCTGGTCCTCCATAGAAGCATATGTGGCCTTCCTCTGAGGAAGCTTGCTCAGAAGGAAAGAAATAGCTATCATTCACAGTGTGCATTTGTGTTTTTCCCATTTTTTTAAAATTGTGTTCGTGCTTTTTTGTGTGAGGAGTGTGGTACTGATGTATCTTTTACATGTATCTCTAACAGTATACATTATAATGTACCATAATAAATCACACATTGTTGGGCGTTGGTGGCACATACCTTTAATCCCAGCACTCGGGAGGCAGAGGCAGGCAGATCTCTGTGAGTTCGTGGCCAGCCTAGTCTCCAGAGCGAGTGCCAGGATAGGCTCTGAAGCTACACAGAGAAACCCTCTCTCAAAAACCAAATAAATAAATAAATAAATAAATAAAATAAATAAATCACACATTATAATATATTTATATCTGCATCATAACATATACTCTAAAATATCGTTTTTTTTCTGTAAATCTCCATCAGCCTAAGTAGTTAGAGTTGCAATCTTCTATACCTATTAAATTTTCCAAAGCACAATCTTATGTCAAAGTAAAGCAGACTTACTGATGACAGTAGTTAGTATTCAGCCATCTGTATTGGCCTGTACTTGGGTTTCTGACTGGATATGCCTTCAGCTTCAGCTACTAAGAGGTCCATCAGTGTATTTTCACGGTGTTCCCTTTTAAAAGGGCCCTGCCCATCTCCCATTCTGCTCTCCCTCTCTCCCTCTCTGTCTGTCTCCTCTCTCTCTCTCTCTCTCTCTCTCTCTCTCTCTCTCTCTCTGCCCTTCTTCCCTCTCTCCTATTGCTCCTGTCCCTGAAGCCTGGTCTCTCCTCTCACTTTCCCCATGTTATCACCCCTTTGCCTAATAAAATGCCTTCTTGTTGAACCCTGTCACAAGGAGTCTTTCTTAAATTTAAACAGCTTATGTGAAATCAAACTCTTTGCCAGGATGGATCCTCTTTTAACATAAACCATCAGTGGATACATGCTGTTAATAAAGAAGTTATAGCAAAACAAATTTGTCTTCCCTGTTGTAAAATACATATCACACAGTGGTTCTTTAAAAAAAAGTGTTAATCTTTAACTTTCTTTTAAAAGTTTCCATTTCTTAACTCTGAGGAATTGATTGTACTCAATCAACAATTGTAGAAAACCATATGTTGTCCACCTTATTCTAATAGACATTGCTTTCTTAATCATAGGGGAATTAAATAAATTTAGCACTCAGAGCTATATCCTCCAAAGTTCAAACAGCAGAATGCTTTAAGCATATATCTCACTTTCTGGTGAAACAGCCTTCCATTCCCAACCCATTTTCTCCTATTGCCAATTGAGGGGATTGGAGTTTACAGGGAGAATGCTGGCCATTGATTTCTTTGAATTTTTATTTTGACTGTAATATTGTCATTCCTATTCAAAGGACAGTTTTATATTGCAGCTCTGTTTGGTGTCTCCTTTTATCAGTGGTGCCATTGATTTTGTGTGGATTTTTTATTATAATTTAATTATAATACATTGTCTCTAAAAATGAGAAACCATTACCTAATTTTGTATTCTGAGAATTTATTGCAAATGAATTATTTGGGAATTTGTTAGTTTGTGGACTTTCTATGGGAAAGCAAGTTTACTTTTCTCCCCTTGATCTTAGAGTCTTCCCTCTTTATTTCTTTGCGTATCTGTGTTTTCATGTTTTCCCTATCATTATCATTTGTGATTTTGCTTGTTAATTGTTTTTTTATGGTTAGTACATTGGTATTGGATTTTTAAAATACTCTCTCCTATACTGTTCTCTTTCCCAGTTTGCTTGAATTCTTAAAATGACATAAACAAGCAGCAACACAGTTGATGTCTTGACCAGATCACAAGGGCTAGTTTCAAGGTCTGTGAGAGGTTATGTCACATGGTGATGGTTGTGGGAAGGTTCTTCCACTGAGAATGACAATATCCATGAGGAAGTTGCACTCTGCTGATTAAGAAAGCTGAGCCAGGAGGTGGTGGCTTCTTCAATCCCGGAACTTGGAAGGCAGAAGTGCATGCAACACACACACAAAATAAACCAGAATATATCATATAAAACTAAGAGAAAACATATATAGATGTACAGATTAAGATACATGGGACAGGGTTAATTATAGGTTAATTTTATCTGTGAGTATCCACTTGCACAATAAACTGATTAGCCCAAAAGTTCTAGCTGTAAGGGGCGGAGGGTAGGGCGCGGGCGCGGTGGGGGGCACCCTGTAAGGATTCATACCCAGCTGCTCTCCATGACCCAAAGGGAACCAAAAGAGAGCAAGCCTGTCCTGAACCCCAAACTAAATACCATGCTCAAAATCACCCCTGTGACCATGCAGAAATGGGCATGGTCAGTGCCATAAGTGAGTCTGGCTGCATCTCTCACTACAATTCCTCTTTTATTCTAAAGAAAAAGATTTACACTTGATACAAAACTATATACAAAGAGAGCATATGTCAAGTATGCACTAAGAGACAGAAAAGTAAGAACACACACCCTTAAAACCTATTGCCAGTGAAGTAACAAAAACAAATGGCAAGAAGTATATACCCAGTAAGTCCTAGGTTAAAGGCAAAACAGATTTCCATAGAGTTGCCTTAAAATGGAAACTTTAAATCTTGTATCTAAAATTTCTATCCAGGAAGAGAGAACAATACTTCTGACATCATGTCTGCTTGTAGAGAAAAGTACTGACAACATCCTGTACCTAAGAATGAAGAAAACTGTTATTTTTCAGGAAGTTTCCATTCAGAGAATATGTGAGAAAAAACTATGGAGTCTGTAATCTCATCTGTGCAGACATGGTCTGTAATAGCTCAGAGGGACAAATGAAGGGTGATCTCTCTTGTGATATAGCAGTGTTGTAGATACAGCATCCTGCACTGCCAAATTTAAGCCTGCATGACAATAAGACTAAATCCCAATTTATATAATAGAGTTGGGTTAATAATCTATCATCACTGGCAACACAGGTTCATTATTAGTAAAATAATCCTTAGGGATACTCTCTGCCTAGACACACAGGGGAGGGTCTAGGCCAAGCTAGAAATGACATGACAGACTTTGAATATCCCCTGGAAGGCCTCACCCACACTAGGATTCAGACAGGGGTTGAGATGAGGACATGGGGCAGGGGAGGAGGAGAGGGAGAGGGAAGGAACTGTGACAGACATGTAAAATAAACTTGTTTCCAATAAATAAAAAAGGAAACTAATCCAGCATAATGGTAGCCCAAAACATTACCTTGGAGGGAATTCAATGAGAAGTATGAGTATTTTATTACTTTCAATTCTCCAGCTTCAATATCTGTATAATTCATAAACTGCATTGGAAATCTTTTAAAATAACATTTATAACGATTCTGATTCAATGTTTTGGAGGTAATAAACTCATTTCATAAAGGTTGGCATTCATTCAGATAATGAGAGTCAGTGCTTATATTATATTACCAAC
>NW_023277035.1:0-39128 GCF_003668045.3 Cricetulus griseus
AGTAGTACATTAGCCACTAAGGGGAGCCAGTCTTCATTCATTCCAGACATGACCCAGATATGTCATTGTCCACACCTCATCAAAAAACAAAAACAACAACAAATAAAAATATCTTCCTACCTGCATTTGGTTGTAAACTCGATTTTTCATTTTCAAGGACAGTGTTTACTGTTTATTCCAAAGACTTCTTGCACTTTTCCTCAAAGCTTTTTATAAACAATCCTATTCTGACTGGTCTTGGAAAAATTATTGACAGGGCTTGAAGGGAATGCCAATTTCTCCATCTCAAAACTATACATAAATGTATATTATACTCATGCTATTTACCTCATGAGGAGATACCCCTTACGAAGTGACTCACATCTTTTTCTTCTGCACAGAACTGTACCTAGTTCCTACAAAACTGATGGTTTCATTTACCACATCCATGTGCTCTGGTGCCCATCACCTGAGCAGCCATGCTTTCTAACTGTTTTAAAGCTGTTCGCCATTCCCAGAAATACCAAGTCACTGATGATCTTTCTATGACCTTGATCAGCATTCCTTACCTGGATCTGGCTTTGATTTCTAAACTTAATGACCCCTCAGTATTCACAGATAAAAACTAAATGACACATGGATAAAACCAAAGTTTCCTTTATCTTTGTTTTCGCCTTTAACATATCACTTCTTTAGATTACAATATTATGATGTGTTTGCTCCTTTTCTTCAGACTATTTAAGAAAGCATCTTCTTCTAAAGCAGGCGCATTGAATTTTATGTTAAACTTGGGTGTCCTCCCAATATTGCTCGAGTTCCATTTCTCTGCTTTACTATCAAATTTTCCTGATGTCATGAGGTATATATGTAACTTATCCAACTTTACCTACTGTTCTTCCAACACTGTATTATCTAAACGTATTTATTCGGCAACCCATTATGTTTCAAATATTTATTTGCATTCCAAATCACACACATTTTACTATCTATAAATAACAGCCTAATTGAATTCACTGAGAGAATCTTAAAGCAGTGATGTAAACTAATATTTGGCACGGCTCTATGGCTCCACACTGCAGATGAACCTATCGCTCAATATTTCATGTGTTCAAAAGCATCTGGAATTTCCAATCTAATTTTACAGGATAAAAACTAGTGATCAGTTTTGATTCATGTCTCCAAAACTTTTCACCCTCTCTCCAGATAATTTACAATTCCTTTTTAAAGTAGTTGTTTTTTTTTAGAGTTTGTAATATAATTACATCATTTCTCCCTATCCTTTCCTTCCTCCAAGTACTCCAGTAAACCTTTTCCCTTTCAAATCCAAAGTTTCCTTCTTTATTAATTCTTGCTTCATATTCCAGTCCTCTTTCCTAAAGTTTTTGATTCAGTTTTCCTTCTTTTTAATTTCCCTTCTGTTCTTTAATTTGGGCCTGTGCTGTTCATTTCATTACTGCTTTTCTCATGGGACTGAAAAGCTTTCGGCTATGTCATCAGACTCAGTAATGCTGAAATAAGCTTTTGAAGATGCAACATGGATTCATATCTACCAAATTTATTTATTTTTGAGGGGATTAAGGGATGATTTAGTTTTAAATTCAGAGGAATACAGTCCATCATGGTCCAAAGACAGAGCAGCAGGTAGGGAAGGCCTTGTTCCAGCAAGAGGAAACCTGCTAATATATTGGATCCGTACACAGGAAGTAGAGAGAGAACAAGTTCAGCGTGGCTCTAAAATCTCAAAGGGGTCATGACCCACAGGTTAAGAACCACTGTGTACACAAGGCACCACCTCTGAAACTTCCTTTACAAACAACGCTGCAAACTAGGAAATATGAGTCTGTTAGGCCCATTTCAAACTCAGATCACAGCATTGTTTCCCACACCACCTACAATTCCAGCTCCGGGAATCCTGTGACATCTTGTGGCCTCTCTGGGAACTGCATATATGCAGTGGTTTCGCATACATGTTTTGCCTCCATGTATATGGGGGCCAAACATTTATACACATGAAATAAAATAAAACAAGTGCCTTAGAATCAAAGCAAAAGTTGGAAAATCAAAATGGTGACACCTAAAGTTCTATTGGTGTCAGGCCTTATACGGGAGATTCTATCAAGAACTTTCCTACTGTCCATTACCTATTTTGCTCACCTGTTTCCTTACTCATCCTTTATTTATCAGGAGTCACAATGTTTACATTTCATTGCTTTCCTTCTGGTGAAAGGTTCCTGCTGTTGCAAATCTACTTTATTTAAAACCTAAGGACCACTCATCATTCTGGTACACATGCCAATTTTCATCAATTTTTTCAGAAGCTCTTAAGGCTGCCTAGTGGATATTCACAGAGAAAATCCACACAGGTCTCAAGGATAACCACACATCTTGTGGTTTTCAAATTTTTAATAGTCTGAATAACAATTGGCTTCATAACCAACGTTTGGTGCTAAAGAAATGTAAAAGAAATCAAAAGATGAGGGACAACAATTGTAGACTGGAACTATTTTGAAATGAAGAAAATTTGGGCCATTGCTAGTTGCTAGGAAACTACATCTTAGTTACATAGTTTCAAAATTCCCTATTGTCTTCTGCCTTGCTTTGGGTTCACAGAGAATTAAGAACTAAAGAGAAATCATATTCCATATGGATGCCATTTTTATTGTTTTAGATGACTGTTGGGCAGGAAATATTTCCTGGTGATTAAGACACCTACAGCACAAGGAGGAAGTCTCAGGTCTGAATTATCCAAGTCTCTATGCAAATGTGGGTGTGTGTTGTGGCCAGCTTGTCAGTCAGGAACTGAAGAAGAAGAGACAAGGGATCATCAGAGAACATTAATTATCTAGACAAGCTGTCACCAGCAAGCTCTAATTTCAACCTGGAGGCCCTGTCTCTATACGAAAAGTGGATTAAAGTCAAAGAAGACTCTACATCATGTCCTTCCATACTTACCCTTGTGTACACCAAGTAAAAAGATTTCCAAAATATTTAATTGGAGAGAGTATTTTTCTTTTACTAGTTAAATGATATATTTATTGGTGAATGTAGGTATAAGCAGACACAGATATTTTAGAGCAATATGGATCCTAATTAATCATTTAGCCTTTTAAGTTTTAAAGTTATCAATTGAAAATTAATGATCCTATTAACTTTGTCACAGGATTTTTGTATAAAATCAATACTGGCTTTATATTGGCACATTGCATGGTGTTGTTTCTGTTTAGTGTTTAGTATCTGGAACACAAAGGCCTTTATTTTCTCATAGTTATACTTCTCTGACATTTCTGAAGCTCCTTTATCATTATATGCTTGATTCTTCCTTAACCAGACTATGAAAACTGTCTTTTGAGTTGTTGCCTGGTTAATTAACAGATTCTTGAAATTAGCTATATTTCCTTAGCTTAAGCCTTACCCTCAAGGAAAATGTATTTTCATAAGAAGAATCTGTAAGCTTCCCAAGCTTAATAAACCTAAAATATAAATTCAGTTAGTGGAACACACATGACACAACAGACACAAGATCTGTCCAACTACTTGTTTCAGTTATCAGTCACAGAGAAAATTATCCAGGAATTATTAATTAGATCACCTTTAATGTTTTCTGGCAAAAATGACAGTGGGGGGAAATGAAGTCCCATGTGTCTTTGAATTCCTAGACATGACAGAAACTCAGAAACAAAGATTCGGGCATCAATGCAAGAATGTAGGTGCATTGAGAGGTCATAGACAACAGCAAAATGACAACCATAATCTACCTGTGTAGGAGAATTTCCCCTAATGTAGGACAAAGAATTCAGGGCTTATAAATATTGTCCATATCTGAAAAAATTAGTAAGACTAAGTAGAGAAATATTGGATTGCCTAATGAATTTCCAAATTGCGGTGTCTTACCAGAAAGATTTCAGAGAAAAAAAGTTCCACAGGGAGTAAGAAAATGAAGAACTCTCAGGGCATCCAAGGCCACAGTTAGATATGAGCACCTTAATGTTAGTTGGGTGATTCTCTCAAGTGCTATAGATAAGCAAATATATACCAGAAGCTATTCTAGGTTTTAAAAATACTGTTCTGCAAATATTGGAAAAGAGATTAAAATGAGGAATGCAAGTAAAGAGGGAAAGATAATTATTATTTACTTATATAAGAGAATACTAAGATTGCAATAAATAAATATTATTCAAAATCACAGAAGGAATCTGGGGCATGATCAGCGTGACATAGCAAGACTTTATTGAGGGTAGCATTCATGCAGTGCTCTTTGCTACATGGTTCGCCTGGTTTAGGGACTGACTCCATCTGATGTGTAATCTATTATACATCTGTTCATCAAACTTTCTCTGACTACATTGAGGTATGCATTTATTGCACCCCACTATATTTTGTTGTCAGGAAGGGATTTTTATTTCGAACCTGCTGGTGATTAGCAGCTTTTTGTGGGGATTTATTCAACTGCCTCATTGGCGCCCAGGTAATTTTTCATCTTCACTCATGCCACCACAGAGTTTTTCTGGCACCTTTTGCACTGACAGGTGCTCCGCATATCTCCAGCACCTGCCTCGGCCCAGCAGCTTAGAGGTTTCTTTCCTCTGCAGGCAGTCTCTCCACTGCACCTCAGAGCCTGTACCCTGCCACTGGACTCAGATGCCTGCCCAAACACTGCACCATCACAAACTGCCACATGTGCCACCTACTGGTCAAGCACAGTTACTGAAGCTATACAGTACAGGTAAACATGCAGGATGACAGATTACCGGCGTATGCAGAAAGGTGGGAATATTCTCGCTACTTACATGGATTCAATGTTAGAGGAGGCTTACGAATTGCGAGTGATTTACCTATATGCTATGTTAGCCGTCAGGTTTATAGTTCATTTGACATCTCTAACCAGAGGATTGAGACACAGGAAAATGGACCAGCAAATTCGATGAAGGAAAAATAAAAACACCCAGGAAAATTTGATTTCTAAAATAGAAGACATGGAACATTTATGAAAGGAAGTTGATAGTAGCTGCAATACATTACAAATATGTGTAGAAATGACAAATACCAAAATAGAAACTAAACTTTATTCAATGCCTGATGATTTGAAAGCAAAAATGGCTAGGAATCAACACAGGATTGGTGACCTAGCAAAGTTGGTTATAGCCATGTCTGTGGAATCTCCCATGGCAGGCCATAAGCTGGAGTCTAGGTTCGGATATTTGGAAGGCAGTTTACATGCCATGCAACTATGGTCTAAGGATGAGAATATTAAAGAATTAGAAACATAGGTAGATGTAAAAATACAGAATCTTACTGTTTTTGTGAAACATTTAGAACAAAACATGTCTCATGAAATTCAGTCTCTACATGAGACTATGGTTGCCAGGTTACAAGATTTGCATGACATATATTCAAATTACTTCCAATACGATGTACCTACTCTATTCAAACCTCAGGAGAACTGTAATAAAATTGTTATGCATACACCAATGGTGTTCCCAGTATGTATACATAAACAAGCAAACATTCCTCTGTTACCATTTACTTTTGAGTACCACACAGCCAATGAAGACCTGCCTGACAGAAATTCCTGGATGCTATAGAAAGAAAATGTGCCACACCTCCTCAATGACACTGGATTCCACTTACTTAGTTTCAACTGAAACCTCATCCAGAACTTTGAGTACTGACTTCAATCAAAAAAGAACTTCAATCAAGATAACGAATTCAAATTGGACCTTCAATCAAGCATCTCCCACCAGACACATACTGGATAAAACCCACTCAGGACTTTCATTACACTAACATATCTTCTCACAGGACCCTACTGGACTGTTGTCATCCCAGTTCTATAGGAAAGTAGCATGGAGAATAGTATGCCACCTTTCCCTCATGTTGACATCTAGTTAGGGCTAGTTTCCTATTGATTAAGGTTGGGTTTGGAAGGAGGTGTTCAACCTTGGATATCACTTTCAGAAGATTTTAAGGTTGATTTAGAATAGTTATAGTTAAGATGCAACATTACTAGATTATTTTAACTTCAGGTTATTCCCCATTATGATTGTTATTGATAGATAATTTACACTGTTAAGTTTTAGTCCTCTTGTAGACTAAAAGGGGAGTGGTTGAACAAATTTTAGCCATGCCCTTTTGGGGCCTGGCACAGGTGACAGAAATCAGCACACTGGGGGATGGTCAGAGTGGTGTAGCAAGACTTTATATATGAGGGCCGCATACCTGCGTCTCTCTGTTCCATGGTTCACCTGGTTGTAGTGGACTGACTCTGTCACCTGAGTACTCTTCTACTAAACATCTGTTCATCAAACTTGCTCTGACTCCTTTGCAGTATGCATTAATTGCACCCCACTGTAGATAAATGCTCTCTCATCCTGGACAATTGGGAGATGGCCTTGGTCCTGACCAAGATGACATAGCAGATTTTGGGGATCCCCCATGGAGGGCCTTAACCTTCAGTGGATCAGAGTGGTAATGCAGAGAGGGGATGGTAGGGGTGGAGGCAGATCTATGGTACAGTGAGCAGGGATTTACATGTGAATCAGTCTTGTATTTAATTTAAACTAATTAAAAATATTTTCCTGGAAATAAATTTTACTTGAATTAGAAAAAATATTATTTTACATATCAATCCCACTTCCTTCTTCCTCCCATCCTTCCATACACCCCAACAACTCCCCCATCCCATCCCCAACCACTCCCGTGGGAGGGTGAGGCATTCCATGAGGGATTATCAAAACCTGTCAATTCATTTGGGGTAGGGTCTAGGCCCTCATCTCTGTATCTACTGTAAGAGAGTCCCTCCATGGGAAATTAGCTACCAACATCCATTCAAGCACTAGGGATATATACTGCTTCCCCTGCCAGAGCACCCATAGGCTATCCACTGCTGCAAACCAAAAACCTCTTTCAGGGGCCTGTTTTGGTCCTCTGTTGATTTTCTAGCTGTCAGACTAGAGTCCATGAGTTCCCACTTGCTCAGTTCATTTGTTTCTACAGTTTTTCCTAGTGTGGTCTTGACCCCTTTGTTCCTGACTCTTCCCTCTCTGAAACTGGATTCCAGGAGTTTGGCTCTGTGTTTCACTATAGATCTCTGCTTATGCTTCCATTAGCTACTGAATAGCATATATGGCATTGTCTTGATCCTGATTTTAGAGGAATCGAATTGAGTTTATATCAATTTAGTTTGATGTTGGCTGTTGGTTTGTTTTTATTGCCTTTTTTATGCTTAGGTATGTCCCTGCTATACCTGATGGCTCCAAGACCTTTATCATGATTTTGTCAAAGGCTTTTTCAGCATCTAATGTGATGATCATGTGTTTTACCTATTTTCAGATTGTTTATATGGTGGAATACATGGATGGAGTTTCATATGCACTGAATGCCTGGGATAATGCCTACTTGATCATGTTGGATGACTTTTCTGATGTGTTCCTGGTTTTGATTGGCCAGTATTTTATTGTGTATTTTTGCATCAGTGTTCATGAGGGAGATCGGTCTGTATTTCTCTGTCTTGGTTATGCCTTTGTGTGGATTGCGAACTAAGGCAATTGTAGAATACTAAAAAGAGTTTCATCCTTCTGCTTCTATTGGTTTGAACCATTTGAAGAGTTTTGGTATTAGCTCTTCTGTGAGTTTCTTGTAGAGTTCTGCATTGAAAATATCTGGCTATGGTCTTCTTTGTTGGAAGAATTTTTAGGACTATTTCTATTTCAGTAGTGGTTACAGGTCTATTTAAATTCCTTATCTGTTTTTGATTTATTTTGCTAAGATATATCTATCCAGAAAATCGTTCATTTCCTTTAACTTTTCCAATTATGTTAATATTTTCAAATTATGACCTGATGATTCTCTGCATTGCCCCAGCCTCTTTTGTCATTCCCACATTTCCATTTATGACTTTGGTAATTTGCATGTTCCCTCTCTGCCTCTGGTTAGGTTGGATAAGAATATGTCCATTTTGTTATTTTTCTAAAAGCACCAACTATTAGTTACATTGATTCTTTGTATTGTTTTCTTTGTTTCTACTTTCTTGATTTCAGCTGTGAATTTCAATATTTCATGGTGGCTACTGCTCCTGGTCAGTCTGCTTCTTGTTGTTCTAGTGCTTTCAGGTGTTCTGTTCATACTCTAGTGTGGCTATTTTCCATTTTCTTCATTGAACACTTACTGCTTTGGACTTTCATCTTAGCACTGCTTTCAGAGTGCACCATAGGTCAGATTATTTGTGCCATCATGTTCATTGAATTCTAGGAAGTCTTTATTGAGCATTGGTCAACTTACATGCATTTTCGGGTTTTCTGAATGTGTGTTGCTGCTGAATTCTGATTTTAAGCCATGGTGGTCTGAGAAGATACAGGAAGTTATTCCAATTTTTTATACCTGGTGAGGTTTACTATGTTGCCGTGTATGTGGTCAATTTTAGAGAAGGTTCCATGTGGCACTGAAAAGAAGGTATATACTTTTGTTTTTGGATGGAGTGTTCTATAGATTATGTTATGTCAATTTGGGTCATAACTTTTGTTAGGTCCTTTGCTTCTTTCTTAAGTTTCTGTTTGGTGGTCCTGTCTAGCAGTAAGAGGGTCTGTTGAAGTCTCCTAGTATAAGTGTGTAAGGTTTTATGTGTTGTTTCAACTTTACTAGTGTTTATTTTACAAATACGGGTGCATTCATATTTGGGGTTCAGGTGTTCAAGTATGAGACATCATTTGGATGGACTTTTCCTGTGATGAGTATGAAATGCCTTTCGTCATATCTTTTGATTACTTTTAGTTTGAAGTCGATTTTTTTTAGATATTAGGTTGCTATCCTGGCTTGTTTCTCAGGTCCATTTGATTGGAAAATCTTTTCTCAATCCTGAGCTAGGTTCTGCCTTGAGGTTGAGATATGTTTCCTGTATAAAGCAGTAGGATGGATTCTGTGTTTGTATAATATCTATTACCCTTAACTTTTTATACACAGGTAAGAACTTTGCTATAGTGGGATGCTAATGTTCATTGAATGTAGGTACTTGTTTGTTTTGGATTTATTGTTGGTGATATTATTGTGTGAATTTCCCCCACTTCTTTTGGTGCTTGGTAAAGTGGGATTATCTATTGCCTATGTTTTTGTGAGTGTAGTTATCTTGTTTGGTAGGAGTTTTCCTTCCAGTATTTTTGTAGGGCTAGATTTGTGGATATGTATTGTTTCAATCTGGTTATGTCATGGACTATCTTCTTTTCTCCTTCTATCATGATTGAAAGCTTTTCTGGGTACAGTACTTTGGGTATGCATCCAATTTCCATTAGTGTTTGTTGGACATCTATCAAGGACCTTCTGGCTTTACAATTTTCCATTGAAAAGTCAGGATTATTGCTGGCATGTCTGGCTTTATTTGTTGCATGGCCTTTTTCTTTGCTGCTTTTATTATATTTTCTTTATTCTGTGAGTTTGCTGTTTTGATTATTATGAGGCAAATAGACTTTTTATGGTCCAGCCTATTTGTTATTCTGTAACCCTTTTGTACCTTCATAGGCATATCCTTTTTAGGTTGGGGAGGTTTTCTTCTATGATTCTGTTGATTATGTTTTCTATACTTTGGTGCTGTATTTCTTCACCTTCTTCTATACCAATTTTTCTAAGGTTTGAGTTTTCTGTGGTGTCCCATATGTCTTGGTTATTTTATGTTAGGAATTCGTTGGACTTGAGATTTTCTTTGGTGGATGACTGCATATCCTCTAATGAGTCTTCAACAACTGAGATTCTCTCTCCAATCTCTTGCATTCTATTGGTTATTGTCACATCCTTAGTTCTTGATGTTTATATAAATTTTCTATTTCCATCATTGCCTCACTCTGTGTTTTCTTTATTATTTCTTTTTCAGCTTTCATGCCATGAATTGTTTCAAATTGCTCCTTTAGTTGGTTTTTTTTTTTGGCTTTCTTTAGACTCTTTTAGAGAATTATATATTTCTTGAATTTTTTTTCTTGTATTTCTTTAAGAGATTTTCTGATTTCCTAGTTAAGGGTCTCTAACATCTTCATACAGTAGACTTTTAGGTCTATCTGTTCCTCTCTGATATGCTTTTTATAACTTGTTTGTATGGAGTCCTGAGATTCTGGTGAAGTTATGTTGTTTTTTCCGTTGCTGAGTGTGTTCTTATTCTGTTGTCTTCCCTTCTATTCTTTCGGTGGGTGCATGCGGGGACTCTCTATCTCTTGTTGTTACCCTGTGGCATAAGTAGACCAAGACTTCAGTGTCTATTGCTCCACAGTGTCTGGCCTCTCCTACTATTCTCAGCAAAGGTCAGAGTGTTTTGGTAACCATGTTAAGGTGTTTCTGGGCTCAGGGATGTCGTCCTTGTCTGGGTGGGTCTGCTATATGGCAGGGTCATGACCAGAAAGACCCAAAAAGAGGTGATTGGAGGATATGGGCAGGAGCAGAGGGAAAACCCACCTCAGCAGATAATGGGGAAACAGAGAATCATAGTTTAATTATTTACTAATGCATTTTCAAAATTTGATCAAGGAAAAATGCACCAGACAATATAAGTCCCAAATTTATTTTAAATTAATAATATTAAACTAATAAAATATATGAATTTTTATTTTATAGATTAACAGGCAGTTGAAAGAACCAACATTTTGTGGTAATATATCAAATAATAGTTACATTAGGAAAAATTTGTACAGATAATCAGCGAGTCCAGGCTCTATATAACAAGGTCTGCCCAATTGCAGCGCTCAAATCTAAAGAAAGCAAAAAAAAAAAAAAAGCAAACAACTAGAGGATCAAATCGAAACAATCCAAGGCATGAAAGCTTAAATAGAAAAAATAAAGAAAACACAGAATGACGCAATGATGGAAATAGAAAATTTGTATAAACATCAGGAATTAAGGATGTGAGTATAACCAATAGAATAGAGTAATTAGGAAAGTACCCAGACATGGGCCTCAGGAATCCCCTGAAAGGCTGGTCTTTGATAGATGTACATTTCAGTCTATAGGTCGTGTTCATGAGCAAAGCAGCTATAAATTTTTATATATTTCTACTTAATATTGCATATCCCCTTTGGTGACAATTTGTAGTTTACCCACTCCATTTAACAGTGTTTTCCTTTGATTCTAAGTCAGAGATATGTGTTTCGATGTTCATTCTCACTTCTGGTTCCAAGAGTTCCATGCATTTTCATCACTGAAACTGCAACATTTTGCTACTTTTTGAAAACACTTATTTTTGTTATTTTAAGTGTGTGTGTGTTTGTGTGTGTGTGTGTGTGTGTGTGTGTGTGTGTGTGTGTGTGTGTGTGTGTCCAGGTGAGTGTGGATCAGTATCCAGAGGAAAGTCAGACAACTGAATCTGAAGTTATAGTCAGTTGTGACCTTCTCCATCTGTGGTGCTGGGAACTGATCTCAGGTTTTCTGCTAGAAGAACATGATTCTTTAGGCACTAAGCCATCACAGCTGCTTTTCTTAGAACACATATGGGTTTTGTGTGGTGAGAGATGAGGATGAGTGTGGAGGTCAACGAATAACTTCAGAAGTGGAGTATCAGGCTTCAGCAAACTGGTTTGATGGTTAGTACTTTAAACTAATGAGATGTCTCTCTGTACACATTGTTACTTCTTATTTCCAATCTAATATCTCTTCAAATCTGTGTCTGTGATAATATAGACTAAATTTGCAATTATATAGCACCAAAATATCTTGATTTTTAAAATACCATTCTCTGCTGTATTTGTATTGTCTAGAGAACAATAATTTAAGTAAGACACTCAACCCCTCTCTTTCAACCTTATTACTATTTATCATTATTAATAATTTTTACTATAACTATTAATACTACTATTACAATACTATTCCTATTACTATTACTGCCTACTCTACTAATAAGAGCTAAAATTGTCTGACTTATTCCTGTGTTATCTTAATATTTTCCCAATCCATTCAGGGCCTACCCTTGAGTTTTGGAGCTCTATAAACTTTTTTGCTGATGAAAAAATTCATCATAAGACGATGTAGTGCATTAATCAAATTTTGAGTCAGAAAAAACGTTTGATGGGATAAAAGCATAAGCAGAAAATTTTAGCTTAGATGTGTTGATAAAAAAAATGTCCTGTTGATCATGAAGAACTTTAGTTCTTTGTGCCAGGTGACCAAGATAACTTTGTATTTTAAGAAAGTATAGGATTAAATGTTTGGCATTAATTCAATGAAGGCAACACCAGATAAGGCCATACAATTTCAGGGTCAATTTTAGTATTTTTGAAAGAGATCCACAATTGGAACTTAAAATAAAAAAAGACAAATATAAGAGCGATTTCAGCTGTATTATCTAAAGAAATATTAGAAATAATGTATTGACTTCCTATTTAAGGAGTATAATAAAAAAATCAACATGTTTTAAGCAAAATATGTTATACTTATAAATTCTAACATTTGAAGCTCTAAATGGTTACTTAAAATGTATTTGGTTAGATGTTACTTGACCCAGCCTAAACTGAGACATTTAAAGTTTGCTGTATATGTGCTGATCAAATGGAAAGAAGTTAAAATTTATTCCATGTTAAAGGTCATCCACCAGTTTTCAGGAATTCACAGCTGTAAGACATTTCCCCATCAACAGTCTGTATAAGTGAGGGTTTTCTGATTTATTCTACTTTTAGAACATGCATCATCTGCCTTCCTGTGATATTTTTTATGATGATAAAATTTATGAGACTTGACATTTGTTGCTTTAACTCTCCCTAGTTTAAGCAGAGAGAGGGTCTACGAGTACATTTAGGAACTCATAGTGAAGTCAGTTATGTGCTTTTAATTATTTTAATAGAATATAGATTGTTCTTAGAATATATTCTGTTTATGATTCCCCACATTCAACTCCTCCCAGATCCTCTAAACCCGCCCTCCCACCCAATTCCATACACTTTCTTTTTCTCTCTCACTAGGGAACAAAAAGGCATCTAAATATGATAATGCAACGAAAAAAGATAAAATTAAAAACCAGGAATAGGTCAAAGCTAACAGAGAAAAAGAAGAAAAAGAGATCAAGGAAAAGCACAAGAGACATATAGGCATGAGGATAAGTATTCTTACACAAAGAAATCTGATAAAAATATACACCTGGAAGCCATAATATATCTGCAAAAGACATGTAAGTTTAAAGAAAATTCCTTGACACAGTACCATGAGACTAAGAATCTCCAAAATGCCACTGAGTTTATTTTGAGCTGGACATGTCGCCTGCCCTTGAGAATGAGTTTTAAACTTGTTGAGACTCTGTGGAAGAAGACTCCCTTATCCTGTGTAAGAAGTTCTCAATTGAGATAATTCTGAAAATGATTTTTAAATGATGTTAAGATGGCTAGAGTAATTTTAGTTCCCTGTGCACACAGAATCTATTATATAAACAATTAAGAGTTTAAGAGTTGAAATATTTGTATTAGTAACCTATGTACATTCATTTCCCATCCTGCTCTTGGCCAAGAACCTTAAGGATTACAAGAATTGGTGGGCTAGAAAGTAAACCGACCCTGACACACCAATTGACCACAACGACAGAACCAACAATCTCGCCATCCGCCCCACTCAGTCCTGGGATCATTGGCAACTTTGAGAATGCTTGACTGAAAGCCTGAAAGCAACAAACAAGAAACAACACAGGGTTTTCTTTGAAGACCAAGAGAGATTTAGCACTTAGACGCTCTGTTTTATGTATAAAGGACTTCCTAATGAACTCTATGAAGACTTGGACACATACACATTAATTCAGGTACATGCAAATATATAGAAAGAGATTTTAGGTATGCATAGATGAATTTGTTTATGATGAGTTGCTAGTGGAAGTTACTTAGCGATAGTATATCCATAATTGAACATATATAACAACAGATTAAAATATAGACAATTAGGTACTTCGATTTTTATGTACATTAATGCACATTTGACAGAAAACTGTTTGAACATTAAGACTTTAAAGACAAATGTATGTTTGTAAATGTGTGAGTGTGTGAGTGTGTGTGTGTGTATGTGTGTGTGTGTGTGTGTATGTCTTAATAAAATGAAAATCTCAGGACGGGTGCAAAATAGATCCAAGATATCCCAGACATTCTACTAGATTGTAGAAACAAAACTGGAACTTTGGAAACCACACTTAAATGCCACATTTTGAGAAGCATTAGATTTAAGGGCAGAGGGTGCATGCAAGAAAACCTGGAGAGTAAACAAGAGGTAAGGGTACTAGTGGGTATATATTAATAGGAGATTTGCAGGAAGCAAGTGAAAGTGAGTAAGATGAATGAAATCACAGCAAGAAATGGATTGTGAGAGTGAGTGTGTGTATGTGAGTGTGTGTGTTTGTGTGTGTGTGTATGTGTGTGAGAGACTAAATAAAATGCAGGGCTTCATTGGCACACACCTTAATCCCAGCCCTTGACAGGAAAAGGCAAGAATAGAACTGTGTGTTCCAAGACACCCTGGTCTCCAGAGCCCGTTACAGGAAAAGATCTGAAGCTACATATAGATTCCTTGTCTCTAACAATCAAATAAATGAATAAGATGAAATAAAGGTTAGTGAAAAGGTGCAATGTCTCAGGACATCCACCTAATTAGGGAAAGATTTCAGCCATTATAGAACTCATCCTTTGATTCAAATGCTTGAGAGTCCTAGCGATTCAAGGTCACGGTTTTCCAGAAACAGAAACCAGCAGAAAAGAGCAGAGGTGTGCACATAGGCTTATGAAGAAAGAATTGAGATGGCACAAATGAAATGAATTTTTGTGAGATGCCCCAATACCCTGGATGAAAAGGGCAATCTTGTTGGTGTTTGTGTGGGTGTGGTCATGTTTGTGTAGTGTCTGTGTGCTTGTTTGTGAGTGTGTTTATACACTCACTCACAGAAAGAGGGAGGCAAACAAGGAGAGAGAGAGAGAGAGAGACAGAGAGACAGAGAGACAGAGAGACAGAGAGACAGAGAGACAGAGAGAGAGAGTAGGTGGGGAGAGAGATTAAGAAGGAGGGATGAAGGGAGCAAGAGACACGGGCGATTATAAACAAATTGGATGTAACAAGAGGAAATCTAGGAATTAAAGAATGAAGGTGCCAACAAAACCCCCCTAAATGCAAATTTTTGGCCAGATTATTTGCATAATCTTGTGCATGAGGGAACGCCAAGGTATTACTGGTTTGTGGAAGGAGACGGGAGGATCTGCCCACCAGGTGATGTGACAGGGGTGCTATGACCTGCATGACCACCATGGAGTAGCTCTTGACTTAATGATGCTCATTTCAGAAGCCTTGATCCCCCTGTATTAACTGCACAAAAGTGGAAGGAGAAGGGTTTCCATCCCTTTGTTCTTCATGCTTTGTGAACAGGTACAATTCATAGCATGCACCCCTAGAATGGACGAGTCCATTGTTAAGCTCCCACTTCCCAGAGTAGAAAGATGGATTGAGAGGGGTTCACAGGTGTCAGGGGGCACCTATAAGGGAGGCAGTGGTCTGGCAGCCAATCTGGGTATTTGGAGGCAGTAAATCCATGAAGGGGGAATAGAGGGAGATGCGCGTGGCTGAGAATCCTGTAGGTCCAGAAGGGCGGGCCCAGGAAAAGCAACCTGGGAGATTGATTGCATGGTCGCCAGGAGGCAGGGCACTGTTGTAGGGGAAGCTGTAACCATGCCTACTTAGGGGCTGGCTACAGGTGTGCCTGCTCACGCTTGTGAGGGTGTGGTCAGAGTGAAGTAGGGTGACTGTGTTTGCACTTTCGGTTTCACTTTGCTGCTTGCTGTACAGACCACTACCACGCTGGCTAGGTTGCTCTGTAAGTAAGGTTTTTCCCTATTAAATACCCTTATATTTCTACCTGACTCCATATTGGCAATTTCCCACTATATCTGGTGTCAGAAGTGGGATTTTGGAAACCTACACCCCATTTGGGACAGGCTGTGGGTTCCATCTGGCCCTCGGACTAGGCCCGTAAAACACCCTCTCTCCACAGGCGTTCCTGTCTAGCAGCGACCCACTGCAGCTGAGCTGCTCAGAACCATCCACCCAGCTTGGAGACAGTTTCTAGGTGCCTAGAGTCGAGGTAGGCCTCGGCTTTCCGAAGAGACTTCCCCTGGCTGCTGCTGTGGGGAAGCCAAATCTGTTTCAATGGTTGCGGCCGCAAGGACGTATACTCTCTAAGATAAGCGCAGCCACTTTTGTGACCTCTTTCCACCACTGACTGACAGCTGCCAAATGCCTCGGAATAACTGAACGCCTGTGCTACCTGCTGGTCAAATATTTTTACTGCATCTGGAGTAGAAATCAGGTAAAATTATGGTAGAATATTAATCATTTGCTAAAATTGGTAATATTTTTGCTTATTATGTGAATTCACTGTTTAAGGCTGATGTCAATGTGCCAATTACTGGCCTATATGCCATAATGGCAGTTAGCTTGCTGGTACAAAATGTATTACTAGCCAGAGGACTCGGGAATAGGGATAAGGATAACCTCACCACCTACTTACAGGAAATAACAGCTTTACGATTAGGTCAGACCACAATTGTGCAGCAAGTGGAACAGAAATTGGATGATAAGCTTGGCTCTGTGTCCAATACACTAAAGACAGAGCTGTCTGATGAGATGCAGTGTATTTATGATAAGATAAACACAGAGAGATCCTCCACATCTGAGGCCCTAAAGGCTAGGCTGCCAGAAGACCATGACCAGCTAAAGAATATCTGTAGCCAGCTAGAAACTCAGATAGGCAATGTTACCCAGCAACTAGATGCAATGCTACAAAATACCCAGCATAGGGTTGAAGAATTGGACAATGCCATTCAATCAGTTATTGAACCATCCAAGGTAGCAGATCAGAAATTTAAGTCTAGATTTGAATGTTTGGAAGATAATTTACAGTACAGGGCTGACAGATTACATAGGTCCATACGGTCGATTGCTGAGGATTCAAAATCAGCAAATCATGACCTGGAATCTAGATTCCAATACCTAGAAGGCAGTTTCCATGCCATCCAGATGCTGCCTAAGGATGGTCGTATTAAAGACCTAAAAAAAACATGTAGATGAGCAGTTAGACCAATTTACAGATTCACTAACGTGCTTGGAATCTTTTATGATTAAGGAGATTGAAACTTTTCAAAAGGATATCATTGCTAGGCTTAAAGATCATTGGGATGCCTCAGAAGAAAAATCACTCCAATCCCAGGCACCTACTCCACCTAGGTATCATGATTGTTCTTCTAAGGTTGTTACTCGCACACCATTAGTGTACCCAGCTACCATGGTTGAAAAGCCAGCTTCTAAGAAACACCCTCATGGATGGATGGCTTATGAATGGCAACCTATACAGCTAAAGGATCTTAGGAATATTAAAGAATCAGTTGTCTCGTATGGTCTCCATAGCCCATACATAAAACAGCTATTACATTCATGGGGAACCTTTAACAGGGTGACACCCACAGATTGGGAACAACTGATAGCAGCTGTACTTGACAATTCATGCCAAATCCAATGGAAGGGATTAGTAAGGGAAGAGGCAAAGCTCCTTGAGCGTCAGGACATAAAGGAGGGTTTTGAAGCCCCTCTAGATAAGCTTCTTGGTCAGGGTATTTATGCTGACCCACAGGTTCAGGCTAAATATGATGACAATATACTGTCTCTATGCAGGAAAGCAGCATTAAATGCCTGGGATAAGGTTCGTTAGCCAAGAGAATGCCTAAAAGCTCATACCAGAATAGAACAGGGACCTACAGAATAGTTCCAGGACTTCTTACAAAGGTTAACTAGGGCAGTAGAATTACAGGTAACAGATGCTGAAACAAGACAATCAATTATATATAAAATAGCTTATGAAAATACAAACCCTATATGAAAAGGATACTTTTGCCTTTAAAGATCAGATCAGCTCCGCTAGAAGAATGGGTTTTGTATGCAGCCAACATTGACTATAATGTGCAAGATACAGGAGCTTGGGTAGGAGAAGCCATCTCCAAACTTTTAAAACGGCATCAGGAAATTAAAAGGTCTAGAGATGAGGATGTAGGGGCTTGGCAAGGAAAAGCACCTTACAGAGGTCAACATAGACACCAAGAGGCTATAGGTTACTACTACTATGAACCAGAAACTTGGGTAGGTGGCCTTCCCCTGGGCCACCACCTTAAGGCAAGGTGAGGCAGCAAAGCAGTGCCAAGGCACAGAGAGCCAGACAGGCAGGCCAGCTCACAAGCTTTGTCCCCCGCCCCCAGAAAGCTAGCCACGTTGCTCAGGCAGTGGTATAGCCCAGGCAACCCTGCTGCTTTTCGAGTGCCCCACTTCAGGTCCTCGACAACGGAGATGGAGCCCGATTGCTGCCTAGAAGCCCTGCACAAACTGCACATGTGCCTGTGCACAGAGACAGAGCCCAGGCAGCTTTACAAAACCCTAAAGAAACTCGCTTATCAGCCCATGCTGGGCGACATCCTGGAGGAGATTGGCCTCAGGCAGACCATCAAGCTATTGAAGAAACAGCAGCTCCTTTACCCATTTGCCAAGGAGTTAGCCACCCGGTGGTCAGAGCGGTCCAATTTGGGTCCCAGCCCAATCCCGGGCCCGGCAGGACTTTGCCTTCCATAGGAGCCCAAAGGCAGAGATTCACATTAATTCTCCAGAAGACAAGCCCAAGAATCCTGCTTTCCAGGGACACAGAGAGAATGGGAACCAGGTGTTGGAAGTCAGTAGTAGCAGCCCACAGCACAGAATGACTGAGAGCATGGACACAAGCTCCAAACAAATTGCAACTGGCAGCCCAAATGCAGAGCCAGCAGGGAGAAGTAGGCAAAGAGTTTCCTTCTGGGACAATCACCTAGACACAGAGAGCCAGGTGAGGGTAGGCAAGCCCCAAGGACCTGTGGGGGAGCCCTGGCCTCTTGAAGGGATGAAGACCCTCTTCAGCAAGCCAGAGGTTCGGTCAGCTAAGAAGTGCCTGTCTTTACTGAGGGCAAAAAGCCAAGGACCCTGAATCCAGGAAGACCACACTCCCCGTTCTTTTGAGGCTTGTCTCAACTATGACTGCTCTCCATCTTCCTCTGTGGTGCCACCCCTCAAGAGGAAGAGGAAAAGCACCTGGAAAGCTGAGGCCAAGAGCCCTGTAACAAAGGTGCCCTGAGACAAGTCTCCAAGCTGCAAATCTGAATCTCCTCCTGGCTGCCAGTCACTTTCCTTAGACCACCTCGAATATCCAAAGCTTCTTTCCACAGGATGGACCGGAGTACTCTTCCTTGCACACTGACCATGAAACAGCACCCTGGGCATGCAGGAAAAACTTCAAATGCTGGTGTGTTCTGGTGGCAGACCTGCCAGACCTCTCCCACAGAATTCGAATCAAGGTTGCCTTGCTAAGCAGCACTCTAGGTGGGAAACTCACTGCCAACCTGCTCTGGAGGAAGGCCCGCTCTGGATTCAGCACCAGGAGGACTCCCCCATGCTTGTGCGGCACCAGCAATGGCATCAAGAAGACCCGGACTAAGAAACCTCCCCTAGGCATGGCCAAGGACCTTACGTATTACAAGAAATGGTGGGCTAGGACGTGATCGGACCCACCGACACAGTAACTGAGGAACTGCGCTCTCTGCCCCTCTCTGTCCTGGGATTGCTAGTAACTTTGAGAATGACAGACTGAAAGCCTGCAATCAACAAACATAGGCAAAGCAAGCCTTTCTTTGATCACCAAAAGAGCTTTAATACTTAGACCCTCCATTTTATATACAAAGGACTTCCTACTCGTCTCTTTGGAGACTTGGAATATACTCATATATTTTGGAGTATTCAAATATTTAGAAAGAGACATTAGGTTTTCATAGATGCATTGGTTTACGGAGAGTTGCTACCGGAGGTTACTTAGAGATTGTAGATCCATAATTGTACAAATACAACAGCAGATTAAAATACAGACAAATATGTAACTCGAATTTTAAATACATTAATGCACAGTTGATACAAAACTATTTGAACATCAAGGACATTAAAAGTAATACATATGCTTGTAAATGGTGTGTGTGTGTGTGTGTGTGTGTGTGTGTGTGTGTGTGTGTGTGTGTGTGTTTGTGTGTGTGACTACATAAAATGATAATCAAAGGAGGGATGTATAAAGGATCCAAGATTTCCCAGATTTTCTACTTAATTTTAGAAACTAAAGAGGAACTTTGGAAACCACATTTAAATCTCACACCTTGAGAAGCAGTGGATTTAAGGGCAGAGTGTGCAAGCAAGAAAAAGCTGGAAAGAAAACAATAGGTGTGGGTACTGGTTGGCATATATTAATTTAGATTTAATGGAAGCAATTGCGAGTGAGTAAGATGTATGGAATCAGAAGAAGAAAGTAATTGTGGGTGTATTTGTGTGTGTGTGTGTGTGTGTGTGTGTGTGTGTGTGTGTGTGTGTGTGGTTGAGGCTATAAGAAAGAATGATAAGCAGGGCTGCATTAGCACACACTTTAATCCCATCCCTTGGGAGGAAAAAGTCAGAATATAACTGTGTATTCCAGGCGACCCTGGTCTCCAGAGCCCGTTACAGGCCAGGCTCTGAACCTACAAAGAGATACCCTGTCTCTAACAAACAAATAAATGTATAAGATGAAATAAATGTTGGTAAAAGTGTGCAAGGTCTCCAGAACATTGTAGAACCCATCATTTGATTCAAATGCTTGAGAGTCCTGGTAATTCAAGGTCACAGTTTTCCAGAAATTGAAACCACCACAGAAGAGCAGAGGTGGGCACATAGGTTTATGAAGAATGACTTCAGATGGCACAAATGAAATGAATGTTTGTGAGATGCAACATAACCGGGGATGAAAAGGGCAATCTTGTTGGTATTTTTGTGTGTGTGTGGTTGTGTTTTTGTCAGTGTTTGTGTGTTTGTTTGTGAGTGTGTGTATACACTCACTCACAGAGAGATGGAGACACAGAAGAAGAAGAAGAAGAAGAAGAAGAAGAAGAAGAAGAAGAAGAAGAAGAAGAAGAGAGACAGAGACAGACAGAGAGAGGTGGAGTGGGAGAATTAGAAGGAGGGATGAACGGAGCAAGAGACAGTGGCGATTAAAAACAAAGTGGACCTAATAAGAGGAAAATCTAGGAATTAAAGAATGAAGGTGCCAAAAAAAACCAAATGCAAATATTTGGCCGGACTATTTGCATAATCATCTGCATGAGGGAACGCCTAGGTATTACTGGCTTGTGGGAGGACAAGGGAGGATCTGCCCACCAGGTTATGCTGCAGGGGTGCTATGACCTGCATGCAAATCAAGGAGTATCTCTTGACTTAGTGATGGTCATTTCAGAAGCCTTGCTCCCCCTGCACAAAAAGTGAAAGGAGAAGGGTTTCCATCCCTTTGTTCTTCACGCGTTGTGAACAGGTACAATTCATAGCGTGCAACACTAGAATGGACTAGTCCATTGGTAAGCTCCCTCTTCCCAGAGGAGAAAGAGGGATTGAGAGGGGCTCACAGTGTCAGAGGTCACCTGTAAGGGGGGCAATTGTTGGCAGCCAATCGGGGTTTTTTGGAGACAGTAATTCTGTGAAGGGTTGAATGAGGCAGATGGGCGTGGCTGAGAATCCTGTAGGTCCTTATTACTGGCAACTTTGAGAATGCCTGACTGAAAGCCTGCAAGCATCAAACAACAAACAAAACAGGCATTTCTTTGATCACCTAGAGAGCTTTAACACTTAGAAACTCTATTTTTTGTACAAAGGACTTCATACAGCTCTTTTTGGAGAAATGGACATATACACATACATTTCGTTGCATGCAAATATTTAGAAAGAGAATTTAGGGATGCATAGAAGCATTGGTTTCTGGAGAGTTTCCGCTGGATTTTATTTAGTAATAGTAGATCCATAATTGTACAAATGCAGAAACAGATTAAAATACAGACAATATTTAACTCGAGTTTTAAATACATTATGCTCAGTTGACACAAAATTTTTGAACATCAAGGACATTAAAATAATACATACTCTTGTAAATGTGTGTGTGTGTGTGTGAGTGTGTGTGTGTGTGTGTGTGTGTGTGTGTGTGTGTGTGTGTGTGTGTGACTAAACAAAATGACCATCACAGGATGGGTGTATAAAGGATCCAAGATATCCCAGACGTTCTACTTAATTTTAGAAACAAAAGAGGAACTTTGGAAACAACAATTAAATCTCACATCTTGAGAATCAGTTGATTTAAGGGTAGAGTGTGCAAGCAAGAAAAAGCTGGAAAAATACAATAGGTGTGGGTACTGGTTGGCATATATTAATTTGGATTTACTGGAAGCAATTGCGAGTGAGTAAGATGAATGGAATCACAGGAAGAAAGGGATTGTGTGTGTGTGTTTGTGTGTGTGTATGTGTGTGTGTGTGTGTGTGTGGCTATAAGATATAATGATAAGCAGGGCTGCATTGGCACACACTTTAATCCCAGCCCTTGGGAGGAAAATATATGTGTAGAACTGTGCTCCAGGCCACCCTGGTCTCCAGAGCCAGTTACAGGACAGGCTCCAAAACTACATATATATATATATATATATATATATATATATATATATATATTGTCTCAGACAACCAAATAAGTGAATAATATGAAACAAAGTTTAGTAAATGGTACAAGGCCTCCCAGACATCCATCTCATTAGAAAAAATTTTCAGGCATTGTGTTAATCACCCTTTGATCCAAATGCTTGAGAGTTCTGGGGATTCAATGTCTCGGTTTTCCAGAAATGGATCAGGAGAGAAGAGCAGAGGTGTGCACATAGGCTTATGAAGAAAGAATTTAGATGGCATAAATGAAATGAATGTTTTTGCGGTACACCAAAACAGGGAAAAAAACTGGCAATCATGTTGGTGTTTATATGTGGGTGTGTTTTTGTTTGTTTGAATGTTTGTGTGTTTGTGTGCTTCTGTGTATACACTCACTCAAAGAGAGAGAGACAGAGAGGAGGGAGGAGAGAGAGAGAGAGAGAGAGAGAGAGAGAGAGAGAGAGAGAGAGAGAGAGAGAGAGAGAGAGAAACACGAAGGAATGATGAAGTGAGTAAGACACAAAGGGGGCATCATAAACATTGTGAATACAACCAGAGGAAAATCTCAGAATTAATTCCCCCCCCACACACACACAAAAAAAAAATATACCAGAAAATTCTTGCCTGGACAATTTGCAGATTTTTCTCTGTTTGGAAGGTCTAAGTACAGCTGGCTTGTGGATACAGTAGGGAGGAGGTGCCCATCATGTGATGGGGCAGGGGTGCTATGACTTCATCATATCAGAAGACTTGCTTGCCCTTTTTTAACTGCACAAAAAGTGGAAGCAGAAGGGGTCTTGAAAAGTTAAGCATTCTTTATTTTTTCTTTTAAAATAGAAGGAATCTTCTTATAGGTCAGTCTCAGTTTCACCTCCCTCCTACCCTTGCCCCCACAAATTCCCTATCCCAACCTCTTTCTGTTCCCCAGAGATGGTGAGGCCTTCCATGATGGATTTTCAAAGCCTGCCATATGATTTGGACAGTGTCTAGGCCATCCCCAGAGTATCTAGACTGAGAGAGTATCCCTCTATGGGGAGAGGGCTTCCAAAGTTCATTTGTGTACTATGGGTAAATACTGATCAACTACCAGTGTCTCCAAACCTCCAAAGTGATTTTCCCCTTCACACGATTTAGAACAATCCTATACTGGTTTCTAATCTATCAGTTTGTGGTCCATGAACTACTACTATTCAGCTCAGCTGTTTCTGTGCATGTCTCCAGCCTGGTCTTTACCATTTTTGTCATCACTTCTCCTTCTCTGCAAATGGAATCCAGAGTTCAGCTCACTGTTTAGCTGTGGTTGTCTGCCTCTGCTTCCAAAGCTACTGGATGAAGACACTAGGATTGCATATCAGGTAGTCATCAATCTCATTATTGGAGAAGGGCATTTAAGGTAGACTCTTGAGTATTGCTTACATTGTTAGTTTAGAGTCAAACTTGTAGGTCTCTGGACATTTTCCTAATGCCAGAATTTTCTATAACTGTATAATGTCTCCCTCTCTGATGGTATCTCTTTCTTGCTCTCCTCTATTCTCCCCCTGACTAGATCTTAATTTTTCATCATTTCCCCCTCATCACTCCTCTTCTCCCCTTCTTTTCCTTCTAACTCCCTCCCACCACATGCTCCCCATTTTCTTAGTGGAACTTTTACTTTTCCTCTTCTCATAGAGGATCCTGCATGTCTCTTTAGGGAACTCTTGGTGATTTATCTTCTCTGGATGTATGCATTGTAGGCTGCTATTTCTTTGACTTAGATTTAAAATCCATGTATGAGTGAGTACATACTATTCTTGTCTTTTTGGGACTTGACTACCTTACTCAGCATGGTTTTATCTACTTTCGTCCATTTACCTGCGAATCTCAAGATTCCATTTTTTCCACTGAAAATTGCAACATTTTATGTTAATTTAATGTGTTTGTATTTCTTCCAGCACATATGTTATGTTTATAAGAGTAGCGCTGTTATAAATCTCATATTCAGTGTCTTTCTTGTATAAATGGTGGATTTATGTCACACCGTTAGAGGAATTTCAAATGTCTCAAGACATATGAACACTTCTTATGTGTGTCTTTGTAATGGAGCAAACAAGATTTTTACATGACTCAGAGTGAGATATGTTGTCTAGGCTTTCCCATAAAGCAAATTATCTGGCCCTCAAGTGAAAAATGGGTAAAGAAAATGTGATAAGTACACAGTGGAGTACTACTCAGTGGAAAAAAAAACAATGGAATCTTGAAATTTGTAGTAAAATGGATGGAACTATAAGAAACCATCTTGAATGAGGTAACCCAGTCAGAGAAAGATAAATATGGTATATATTGAGTAATATATGGTATTTAGACATAGAACAAAGAATTACCAGCCTTCAATCCAAACCGCCAGAGAAGCTAGGAAACAAGGAGATCACAAAGAGGAACTTACAGGGTCCCCAAACTAGCAGAAAGGTATAAAATCTCCTGAGCTAATTTTGAGACTGGGGGAGCTGAGAGGATTTAGGTGAGAGAGAGTTAGGACAAAGAGAAGGGGAGGACATTAGGGAGAAGAGGACAGGAGGGAATAGAAAGATTGAATCAGGGGAAGAATACCAGCCCAGTCTGGACCATTTTGTTTTTCACTCGTCCTTCTATGTGATTGGATTCCAATTCAGTTCAGTGATTAGTTGTGGGTGTCTGCTTCTACTTTCACCAGCTGCTGGTTGAAGGCTATAGGATGGCATATAAGACAGTCATCAATCTCATTATCAGAGGAGGGCATTTAAGGTAGCCTCTCCTCTGTTCATTAGATTGCTAGTTGCTGTCATCTTTGTAGCTCTCCAGCCCTTTCCCCAGTGCCTGCTTTCTCTGTAAACCTAAAATGTCTCCTCCTATTGTGGTATCTTCTTTCTTATTTTCTCCTATTTTCTGCCAACTAAGCCCAAATGCTCCATCCTGTCCTATGCATCCCTCCTCTTGTCCCCTTCTCATTCTCTTGCTCCCTTCCCCCTTCCCGTGCTCACAATGATCAGGAGTTCTTGACCCTTTCCCCTTTCCCAGGGGATACTGTATGTCTGTCTTAGGGTCCTCCTTGTTAATTAGCTTCTTTGGTAGTGTGGATTGTAGTATGGTAATCCTTTATGCTTTGTATAAAATCCACATGTTTTCTTTTTGATTTGGGTTATCTCCCTTAGGATGGTTTCTTATAGTTCCATCCATCTTCCTGCAAATTTCAAGATTCCATTGCTTTTTTCCACTGAGTAGTAGTCCATTGTTTAAATGTACCACATATTCTCCATCCATTCTTCATTTGATGGGCATCCAGGCTGTTTCCAGTTTCTGGCTATTTCAAATAGTGCTGCTATGAACATCGTTGAACAGATGTTCTTGTTGAATGAATGTTCTTCTTTGGGTATATGCCTAAGAGTGGAATTCCTGGATGTTGTTGTAGACTCATTCCCATTTTCTTGAGGAGTCACCATACTGATTTCCAAAGTGTCTGTACATGTTGGCATGCCCACCAGCAGTGGAGGAGTGTTCCCCTTACTCCACATCCTTTCCAGCATAAACTGTCATTGTTATTTTATTGTTTCGGCCATTCTGACTGGAGTAAGATGGTACCTCAGAGTTGTTTTGATTTGCATTTCCCTGATGGCTATGGATGTTGAACACTTTCTTATGTGTCTTTCAACCACTTTAGATTCCTCTATTGAGAATTGTGTATTTAGTTCTGTACCCAACTATTTAATAGGATGTTTGGTGTTTTGGAGACTACTTTCTTGAGTTCTTTGTATCCTTTGGAGATCAGCCCTCTGTCAGATGTGGGGTTGGTTAATATCTTTTCCCAGTCTGTGGGCTTCCATTTTGTCTTTCTGACTATGTCCTTTGTCTTACATAAGCTTTTCAGTTTCATGAGGTCCCATTTATCAATTGTTGACCTCAGTGACTGTACTACTGGTTTAATGTTCAGGAAGTGGTCTCCTGTACCAATTAATTCAAGGGTATTTCCCACTTTGTCTTCTAATAAGTGCAGTGTTGCTGGATATATGTTGATGTTTTTGATCCATTTTGACTTAAGTTTGGTGCAATGCGATAGGCTTGGGTCTAACTGCAGTATTCTACATATATGGAACCAGTTATGCCAGCAGCATTTGTTGCAGATGTTCCCTTTGTTCCATCATATAAATTTGGATTGTTTATTCAAAATTAATTGTTCCTGTCTGTGTGAGTTAATATTACGTTTTCAACTCTACTCCATTGTTCTATATGTCTATTTTTGTACCAATACAAAGCTGTTTTCAGCACTATAGCTCTGTAATAGACTTTGGAGTCAGGGAGGGTGATGCCTCCAGAAGTTCCTTTTTGTATAGGGTTGTTTTGGCTATCCTGTGTCTTATGGTTCTCCATATAAACTTGAGAATTGTTCTTTCAAGGTCTTTGAATAATTGTGTGGGGATTTTTATGGGGATTGCATTGAATCTGTAGATTGCTTGTGGCAAGACTGCCATTTTTATTATGTTGATCCAACATCCATTTGGTTTGGAGATCTTTCCATTTTTGGTAGCTTCTTTAATTTCTCTCTATGGAGACTCAAAATTCTTATGGTACAGGTATTTCATGTTTTGTTTAGTGTTACTCAAGGGTATTTTATGTTGTTAGTGGCAATTGTAAAGGGTGATGCTTCTCTGATTCCTTTCTCCACCAATGTGCCATCCGTATATAGTAGGGCTACAGATTTTTTGAGTTAATCTTGTATCCTGTCACTTTCCTGAAGTTGTTTATCAGCTGTAGGAAATCCCTGATAGAGTTTTTTGGGTCACTGATGTAGACTGTCATATTGTCTGCAAATAGTGACAGTTTGACTTCTTATTTTCCAATTTGTATTCCCTTGATCTCTTTTTGTTATCTTATTGCTCTAGCTAGAACTTCAACGACAATATTAAAGAGACATGGACAGAGTGGACATCCTTGTATTGTCCCCAATTTTAGAGGAATTGGATTGAGTTTCTCTCCATTTAATTTGATGTTGGCTTTTGGCTTGCTGTATATTGCTTTTAATATGTTGACGTATGTTCCTGTTTTCCCTGATTTCTCCAAGACCTTTATCAGGAAGGGGTGTTGGATTTTGTCAAAGGCATTTTCTTCATCTACTGAGATGATCATTTGTATTTTTTTCCCGTCAGTCTGCTTTTATTTTGGATTACATTTATGGATTAATGTCTGTTGAACCTTCCTTGCAATCCTGGGATGAAGCCTACTTAATCATGGTAGATGATTTCTCTGATTTGTTTTTGGATTCAATTTGCCAGTATTTGCTGAGAATTTTTGCCTCAATGTTCATGAGGGACATTGTTCTGTAGTTCTCTTTCTTAGTTGTGTCTTTGTGTATCAAGGTTATTGTAGCCTCGTAAAAACAGTTTGGCAGTGTCCCTTCTGCTTCTATTATGTGGAACAATTTGAGGAGCATGCTTTCAGCTACGATGGGAAATTATGAGAAACTGTCTTCCTAAAAACCTTCATAGCCATATATTTTCATTTCCACTAGATAGCAGTGTCTGGTAAGTTGCTGGAAAATACTTGAGCCATTTGTCATAAAGTTTACTTAATGAAAAGTGTACCATTTTATTTGTCTTGATTTTTTCTTTGTGTTTGTGTATGTGTTTTTTAAGTTTTTAATAGAAACTCTTAAAAAATATGTGCATTATGTGAAGTAAAACACAAGAAGCCAAGGACGAAGTTAGCCAGTAAAGCACTCAGCATGGCGTTTCTTTCTAGATGCTACAAGTGTACATACATGTGCATTACTGAGATTTTACAATATGTACCATGCTTTCACCCACAGTGTGAACATTCACTAACTTAAACCCCCTACCACGGCAGGTGCCATGCCTTAAGTTCCAGCATTTGAGGCAGAAGCAGACTGATCATTGTGAATTCAAGAACAGCCTGGTCTACAAGAGCCAGTTCCAGGACAGCCTCTAAAGCCAAGGAGAAACCCTGTCTCAAAAAACGAAATAAACAAAACAAAACAAAACAAAACAAAAAAAAACAAATCTATCAAAAAACTGCATACCACATGAGTATTTTGATAACCAAATATACACCATGCCATCTCTATCTGTCAGAAAATATTATAATCCTGTCTTACTTGGCAATCAATATTTCTCAGAAGACAAAAATAAAACAGGCCACTAGAAAGAAGCACACAGGAAGTTGAAATTAAAATTAATTCTTTACCTCAGTGCTCAGCACACGAGGACAAACAAAACAAAGGGTACACTTAACTACAGCACTCCTAAGTGGATCAATACATCAACTTACAAAAATATGAAGATGAAGTCCTGTTCCTGTTCAATAAATGTGTTCCAATGGAGAATCTGCAAAAAAAAAATTATCAGCAAGGGTCCTCTGGATGTCAGTCTCAACACAGCACTGCAGATCTCCCCATGTGAGCCTCCCTCTACCTGTCCACAGTCAGCCTATCAACCTGAAATAATCCACACACTCTTTACATGGCTTAACATTTCTACGTTCAAGAGGAAAATTTATACCAATTCTATCAGAGTCACTAGCTATACTTTGAACCACACGCTCTCCTTTAGGACATTTATAAAGTTCAGAAGTTGTGGGATGAATTTTGTACTCAATAAACACAAGTGTTTTTCTTTTAACTGGGAAATTCAATATGGATTCTTTTGTACTGATGTGAACTGTCTTCTGGATGTGTTGGTCCTAGCAAAGTGTCCCTCCTTCATCTGCCCTCTTCTCTGCACAAATTCAGTTGAGGATGATGCTACTGAGAGTATTAACAAAGATCACCCCATGAAGACAGTCCTCCAAATTCTAGAAGGATATTTCTAACGGTTATTTTGCTACTTCTATCATCCTTTAAGTACTGAAACTTGGACCTGAATACTTGGCAATATGAATAAATTTTGTGTCAAAGCAGTAAGAAAATGAGTATCATGGACTGGCAGGTGACTCAGCAGGTAAGGCTGCTGGCACCACCATGGTGACACAAGTGTGATCTCCAGGATCCATATGATAGAAGGGGAAAACTGATTCACAAATTGTCTTTTAGCTTCTACATCTGTGCAGTGGCTTGCATGTGCTCACATGCATGTGCTCATACAAGAATGTAAAAAAAAAAGAACAACATGACAACATAGAGGGCTCACAATCCCTTTTAAGGATTTTTTGTTCTTTCAGAGAAATGATGACACTTCACCTGGGTATCGAATTGTTAAACTTGGTGTTTGAGTAGGTGCTCTTACCAGTTAATGGAGGTGGGGAAGGGAAAAGAATCAGGAACTGTACCTGTTGACTGTTTCAGCTTCTCTAAGCCATTGTTTAGGTGTGTACCTAAATTAAATTAATTATTACATTGAGCACCCTTCCCCCACCACCTCCCTAGCACCACCTCTTTGAAGTACTGTGAACATGCCAGGTTTGATGATGCAAACAATGATATATTCAAAATAATTCCATTCCCAAAAGCCTGTAATCAACCACATAAAGAAATGATAATATTTAAGAGTCAAATATTGATAACTTACACATCCTTGAAATCTATACATCAGAATAAGGTAACATTTAATAATTGTGCACGAAAGAAATTCCTCACTGAAAACTTTAATATAGAGAAAATCATATTGCATCAACAGATTTTTAAACTATTTTTTATGAAAATAAAAAAAAAAATTCTTATTTTACATACCAATCCCAGTTCCCTCTCCCTCCTGTCTTTACATTTCCCCCACTATTTCCCCTTCTCCTTCTCCTCCCTCACTTTGCCCTAGGGGGGTGTGAGGCTTCCCATGGGGGATTATCACAGTCTATCACAGCTTTGGGAAAGGACCTAGGTGTCCCCTGTGTTTCTAGGCTGAGAGAGTATCCCGACATAAGGAATGGGTTCCAAACAGCCAGTTCTTGCACTAGAGATAAATATTGGTTCCACTTCCAGTGGTCTCATTGCCCTCCTAAGCCTCCGAACTGACACCCAGGTTAATCCTTATACAAGTTCCTTAGCTGTCACTCTGGAATCTGTTAGCTCCCACTATCTCAGGTCAGCAGTTTCTTTGGCTCCCACTTTCATGGTCTTCATCCTTTTTCTCATAGTTCCTACCTCTCTTACAATTAGGTTCTAGGAGAAGTCTATTTTTTAGATATTAGAATGGCTATACTAGCTTTTTTCTCAGGTCTATTTTCTTGAAAAATATTTTGCAACAATTTACTGGGGTGGGATTATTTATTTGCTATACTTTCTCCAGTGTAGTTAATCTCATTGGCTTGGAGATTTTCTTCTAGAATCTTCCATGGGGTGAATATGTAAATAAATATATTTTGTATTTACTTTATGGTGGAATGTCTTGTTTTCTCCATCTGTAGCAATTACTCCATCTATAGTTTTGCTGCATATAGTAGTCTTAGCTGGTATCTGTTGTCTCTTAGAGTCCGAAGCACATCTGTCCATGCCCTTTTGGCTTTAGAGACTCCATAATCAAGTTGGAAGTTATATATTTATTTTTCTTTTTTAATATCATTTTTATTGTTTTTTATTAGTTTAAGTTGGGAACAAGCTTGTTTCACATGTAAATCCTGTCTCCCTCTCCATTGCCTCATCCCCATCCCTCGTTGGCTGGTGACTAGGACACCTTATTGGCTAGATCTGTCTTAATTACTAACCCATTTCTATAAATCTGTGTATTTCCATGTGGTCTTGGCTTACCGAAGCATGCCTGGACCTGTTTCTATTTTGTGATCCTCATGGCATCTCTTCACTCACCCTCTGACTCTCTCCCTGGCAATCTTTTCATCTTCTAATACAGCATATCTTCCTGCCTCTGTTGGCAGAACATTGTTTTACTCATCAATCAATAAGAGAAACCTGTTTACAGAAGGACATCCACCATCAAATACCACTGAAACAGGTACATCTTATTCATACTGTGCCCTAGTGGGCAGCAAACATGGTTATAAAATGAAAGTGATTCAAGCCTTATGATTAGTTCTTAACAATGTGATACTTTTACATTTTTGTAATCAGGGGTGTCTATCGTGCCATACCTAGGATATTATTTTCAAGTGTGAATCAATTTCTAAATAACCATTATATCACTTTTAAGTGAACAAAATTGTAATCCTTTTGTTTATACATTCTCAAAATGGTTACGATTATCTATCTGTTTTATATTTGATACTGAGTTGATATTCTTCTTGGCAGTTTCTACATGTACTTTCACTTCCAAGGGAACTGGGAGTTTTAACTGAAAAAAGTTTCTAACCATTCATATCCTGACAACAGAGAGATGTCTGCCCTTCATGTCGCTTATTCTTTCCTTTATGTGTCATTATAATTTATTAATGTCATCTTTTAAGAAACAGTCTTCCAAGTTCCTAATTATTTTGGAATATAGTTAGTTTCTTTTTATGATAGTTACAAAAATCATTTACCTTAGTAAGCAAGTTCTTGATTACTATGGATGAATGCAAATGCAGCCAGTGGCAACTGGAGAAACAGATGTCTGTTATAGATTGAAGAGAGGCTTAATTTCTTTGCGGAAACTTTTATTTAAATTACCAGTGTTTGTTCCTAGCAAGCCCAATCACATACACAAGTGATAAAGCAAAAGTAAGAATTATCATAAATATAAGTTACAGATACCTGAAGCCCATGAGCGCCCCACGATCAGCACAGAAGTCGGCAGCATTACCTCCACAGGTTTTTCCAGGTGGGGGGGAATCTCCACAGGGCCGTGCAGTAAGGAGATCCTTACCCCAAACATTTATTCACAGTTCCCATGCATTGCTTCTGCTCGTGTCCCAGATTTTCTGTATGCTTTTTGTCATTAATAATTTTTTAAGATTTAACATTTTACTTGATCAATGTATCAATTTCTTGTATCTTCAATGGCTGAGCGTCTCAACAATATCTTATATTTTATTAGTGATACTCACATCTGTTGTTTCCGTTTGCCAAATTAATTTTTTTTATCTCCAAGATTCACTTAGTTTTTGTTTTCTGTTTTATTTATATTCCCATCTTCAGGTCTCAAACAATTTTATTGGTTTCTTTTACCTGTTTGTTTTATCTTAGCCTTCTTTAAGGTATTTATTCATTTCTTGCAGTTTTTTGTCTTTTCCTGGATTCCTTAAAGGATTTATTCATTTCCTTTACACATTTCAAGACCTGTGTCATCTTCATGAAGTAGGTTTTAAGGTCATTTTCTTGTGCTGTGTTGGGGAATCAGGGATTTTTGTAGTAGGATAGCTCTGCTCTGGTGGTGACATATTGCCCTGACTATTGTTGATTGTGTTCTTATGCTGGTGTCTGGGCATCTGGCTTTGGGGTAAGTGTATGTCAAGGTGTAGAGTTCTGACATTGTTTTTGTTGAGTGGGTGTTTTTTTCCATGGTTTCTGTTTCTTCTTTGGACTTCTGCCAAAGAGACCTGTCATACTGATAGATGCTGTGTCCTTCGGCCCAGCAGGGTGCCTCTGCTGGGGTTCTGGTGTTATGCATGGCCTCTGGAAACCTGGGTGCTAGAGTGACCACTAAAAACGCAGGTGCTTCTACCAGTGTTGAGTGCTGGGAGATGGTGATGATGAGAGGGGGCTGTTGGAGGTAGGATGGGCTTACCTAGGTTACTGGGTGTTGGTGTGCCCTCTGGTAGTACATTGTGATTCCATAGAAGTTGTAGGCTAGGATATGGTGACAAGGAGAATTCAGGTAGATGGGGAAGGTTGAGCTTGATCTGAGGAAGTGTTTGAGCTGTTGGAGAGAGGGCTTACCTGAAGTTCTGGTACAGCAGGAGCTAGAGAACTACTTGGTACATAGTGGAACCAAGAATCACATGAAACAAAAGAAATATCCAAGTTGTGAATAATACTAGTTTTATACTTTCAAGAAGTTAATTGTCTCTGAAAGGAGTTAGTCCTGTGTGGTATTTAGTTTTGCATTAAAATTTTTGACAAATATATTTTAACTAGCAATATTTTTTGAATTTCATAATTGAATATCTTCCGAGTATTCTCAAATCTTACCTACAACGCTGCTTCCTGGTGTGCCTGTTTGCTTCAGACAGCTGTCTTCAGGACTGTGAATGGAGCAGCCATACAGTGCGGGGTTCAAATTTGAGTGGGGATGTGTGGACTAGGGGAATCTAATTTCCCAACAGTGCTAGTGATAAGGCAGGAAACACCTTTCATCTCAGATGGGCTCCCAGCTGATATCCAGAATCCACTGTTTATTGAGGATTTCATTTAAATAGATTTTCATGGATAGGGGCAGTGCCAGGAAGCATCTATTATGATGTATATAGTTGGTATCAAGTGATTCTATTAATTCAAGCATCATCTAAACAGTTCCTAGGCAAGTAGACACAGTTCTCAACCCAGGTGTGGGGCTACACAATGCTTAGGTCCATAGAGATGCAAACTAGGAGGCATTCTTCACTGAGGCTATACCATTTAATAGCAGATTAGCTAGCATCTGCAATAAAATTATGGACCGGAGCTCCTGGTTACTGGAACTTCAAGTCTTTAAAGAAAGAAACTAAAGAATATGAGCAAAGGGGCCAAGAACAGGCTGGTGAATCCACAGAAACAGCTGACTTTAACAGGGGGGAGCTCTTGGGAAAACAGCATGAAACTGATCTAGACCCCAAGAATATTAGTGTTAGCATGGATGCCTCAGAAATCTATGGGGCCTCCTGTAGTAGATCAGTATTTATCCCTACCATAAGAATGGGCTTTGGGAGTCCATTTCACATAAAGGGATACTCCCTCAGTATTGACACACAAGGGAGGACCTAGGCTCTATCCCAAAGGATATGACAGACCCTGAAGACCTCCAATGAAAGGATTCACACTCCCTGGTGAGCAGAAAGGGAATGGGATATGTAGGGTATTAGTTGAGGAGGGGCAGAGAAGGAGGGGAGGGAGAGGGATCTCAGATTGACACGTAAAACAATCTTGTTTCTAATTTAAATAAAAATTGAGAAAAAAGAAAATGCTCAACATCCTTAGTCATCAGGGAAATGAAAATTAAAACCACTCTGAGATTGCATTTTACACTGATCAGAATGGCTAAAATCAAAAACACCAGTGACAGCTTTTGCAGGAAAGAATGTGGAGAAAGGGAAACATTCCTCCATTGCTGGTGGTAGTGCAAACTTGTACAGCTTTTGCAGGAAAGAATGTGGAGAAAGGGAAACATTCCTCCATTGCTGGTGGTAGTGCAAACTTGTACAGTTGCTGTGGAAATCAGTATTTCCCCTTCTCAGAAAATTAGGGATCAACATAACTAAAACCTTGCAATACCACTCTTGGGCATATACCCAAAGGAGGCACATTTTCCCCACAAGGACATTTGCTCAACTATGTGCATAGCAACATTATTTGTTATTGCAAGATCTTAGAAACAGCCTAGATAACCCTCAATTGAAGAACAGATAAAGAAAATGTGGCATATCTACACAATGAAGTACTACTCAGAGGTAAGAAACAATGACATCTTAAAATTTGCTGGCAAATAGGCAGAACAAGAAAAAAAAACACCCTAAGTGAGGTATTCCAAAATCAGAAATACAAAAGTACTCATCAAAAATAAAGCAAAAGATACCCAGTCCACAATCTATAACCCCAGAGAAACTTGAACCCTCTTCCAGAAACAGATGGAAGCAGATGCAGAAATCCACAACTAAATAATGGGCAAAGCTCCTGGAGTACAATCAAAGTGAGAGAGGAACAAAACTATGAACAAAGGAGTCAAGAACATGATGGGGGAAACCCACAGAATCTGCTGACCCAAGCTATTGAGAGATCACTGATTCAGGTCTGACAAATAGGGAATCTGCCTAAGCCTGAACTAGACTAATTTAATATAGGTGACAATGATGCAGATGGGAAAATATATGAGGCCACTAGCAGTGGGTCCAAGACCTAACACTAATGTGTGGACAGACTTACTGGGGCTCATTCTAAATGAAGTGATACCATGTCCAGCCTAGATACAGGGGTGTGGGTGCCTGGAGAGGTGCCTTGGTTCTGCCTCAACTAGACGATGGGACAGACTTAGTAGACTTCTTATGGAGCAGATGGGAGGAGGGGGAAGTGGAGGCAATGGGAGGAAACAAGGGAGGGAGAACTGGGATGGGAATGTAAAAAATAAATTAATAAAACAAACAGTACTGACTGTCAAGATCATTCAGTGATAGACTATGTGTTAACAGATTATTTAGAGCATGTTTTGGGTATAATGATTTGTTTTATAAGCATCAATTACTCTTTTAATTTTTAACTTTTTTAAAATTTATTTTTCCTGCAATACACCTGGACCATAGCTTCCCCCCCCACTCCTCCATGTTCTATCCAACCAGCTACTATATCCATATCTCCTTCCCTCTTCTTGTGCCCCCTCAAAAGGAAGCCTTCTAGTGACATCAACCAACCAGCACAAGATACAATGAGTCCATCCAAAAGCCCTTTCATCAAAACTGGGAGAGACAACCCAGTAGGAGGAAAAAAGTCCCCAGCAGAAAAAAAATATCAGAAACACTTACCCTCCATCTGAATTCACCTCAAAAGTCTGTGTCAACAACCATGACATATATGTAGAGGTCTTAGCACAAACCCATGCAGCCTCTGGGACTATAATCTCAGGCTCTGTGAGCCCCCATGAGCACTGCTCAGTTGATTCCTCACCCATGCTATCCTAGTGTCATTGAACACTGTGCATCTCACAATTGCTCTTCCCTGGGATAGGATGGAAATCTACAACCTAGGCCCTCACTGTGCCTAATGTTTCACTGTGGATCTTTGCATCAGCTGCCGGCAGCAGCCTCTCTGATGACCATTGGACTAGGAACTAGTCCAATGATCTATTAATGATCTATTAATAGAGCAGAACATCATTGGGGATCATTTTGTTGATTTTCCCCCTTTTTCTTATTCTCATTTAGAGAACATCATGCAGGTAGGACATATTAAAGGACAATGTGGCTGGGTTGGTGTTCCAGTACACCCTGACTTTGCCTGTTACCGAAGATGGACAATGCAGGATCCATATTATCCATGGCTAGGAGTACTCCCTACTGTTTCCCTCAGAATGATTAGAATAATTCCCACTAGAAAGAGGAGCTGTTACTCTCATCATTGAGGAATACTGCTTTCTATGAAATTTTATGAATTTTATTAGGATATTAATCACATTCCCTTGTCCCAATTTGGTTAATGTCAAAGAGCAGAGGTATTTTTTTCTCTGTTTTCATTTTATTTCAGAAACAACCTTATTTTACATATCAATCCCCTATTCCCTTAGACCTCCCATCCTACCATGCAGCCCAACTCCCCCACCCAATCCAATCCACTCCCCAACGTTATTGAAGCCTTCCACGGGGTTCATCAAAGTCTGTAATATCATTTCAGGGAGTGCCAAGGCCCTGGTTCATTTATCTGGGCTACAACAGTATCCCTCCACAGAAAATGGGCTCCCAAAATCCATTTATGCACTAGTGATAAACACTGGCTCCACTCTTAGAGCTCCCATAGAATGCCCAGGCCTCCTACCGGGCAACCACACTCAGAGGACTTGGTTTGGTCCAATGCTGGTTCTCCAGAGCACAGGAATTTTAATTTTATCCTAGAACAATTCATAAATATTGATATAAATAACTTCAGTTAATAGAAGTATTGCAAAAGGTAGAATTCTGCTTTTGTTTCTCATATCTTTTGGTGATGCCAATGTATAAGCTTCTTTAAACACACTGTACAGTAGTCATGATCTTAATACTGTAAAAATTTAGGTTCTGAACCTGCAGACATTTAGCAGCTCGTTATTATTTGAAATTAATAATAAAACCTTTGTCTGATAAAACATTGTATTTTTTGTCTACTCTATGTTATTTTATTTTTTATGACAGTTTAACTTGTTACAACTATGTGCTTCATTGCACAGAAACAAAAATTGTGGTTCAGATGTGATATATTTTTGTGACCTCTTTTAGAAGAGAGGGTGGAGAGGTGTTTTTCTGAGTTCTCCACACCCACAGCACTTAGAAACCACTACAGCTGATGTCCAAGTGCCCAGTCACATCTCAAGTTGGCAGCAGAGCTTGTCTTGCTTGTGCTGCCACAGTTTTCACACCTGCAGAAAGAAAGTGTTCTAGATCCATTCCTGTTGCTTTGTTGGATCACTGTGATCTTTGAGGAGGAGAGTGGCTGTTTGGCTCCTATGGCCTGAAAATTTCTGCACCTCAATAAGCTTCTCACCAACACAGCAATCCAAGTGTAACCCCATTGGAAAATGCTCCCATTTAATGAATGCAATGCTCCCAGATGATTTTCCAGTCCCCTCAGAGAGAAGACAGAAAAGAGACAGGAAAATCACCTCTCTGTTTTCTGAAGGAGAGTTTAAATACCCATCGGGAGTGGTCTTAAGCCTCTCTGGAGGAGGGGGATCCTCCTATGACAGGCTTTCTGAGGTGAGGCATGGTTTGGATAGGGAGACATGGGAGAGAGATTTTCCACCAGAACATTCCAGACTCTTTGGCTATATGGATGCCAGGGTCTGGGGTGAAACTTCCACCAGAAAACTTTCACTTCCAAATCATCCAATATGAAGCACACATATGGCAAAAATTCAAGGCCAAAAAATCAGAGGAACATGACGTATTGGTCTCACGGTGTCTTGATCATCTGGCTTTCTTGCACAGCCCTGGACTATCTCCCCTTGAATCTCAACACACATAGTGTGCTAGATCCTTCTCCCTTCATTGATCAATGAAGTCCATCTCTCACAGACAGGGCCAATGACAAACTTGGGCTTAACAATCAGGTGAGACTCACACGCATAACTTCAGGGTGTCAAATCGCAAAAGTTAGATAGACATGAAGACATGTTCAAATGAGTTGAATAAATCCAATGACATTTATTTAATATATAGTGGGTTTCCATACTGTCAGCTCCAAGGTAGGCTTTGCATGAGGGTAAGATTAAGATGCCATGGACATCCTAGAATGCTGGAGATTGCAGGGATGTGAGAGGTGTGTAAAGAATACTGCAGTAAAAAGTGGAGAAAGCCTAGGAGACAGACCAGGTGGAAGGATATAGGGAAGGCTGAAACGGTTCTGCCTATGGCCTTTGGAGTTCATTTCACAAATCACACTCCCCACTTACTGCACCAGCAACTACATGATTCTGTTTTTTCCCATTGGTATTTCTACTTGCGTTGGTCAAGACTTTCCTTACCAAACTTTCCTTTTAGAATGCTAGTCTAATCTAGTCTGTGACATTGTATAGTATAAACACTCAACATTCATTTTGAGTTTTCAAAGAATCAATACTTTGAGACTCAGAAGAGACTTTGAACCTTAGACTTTTGTACATTGTGGAATTGTTAATCATATGGGGACACTCCACATTCCATTAAATGCAGTTTTCATTATGAGATATCTAGGTGTGTTACATATCAGAATATTCAAATTAATCTGTGAAATGTCTCCCTTCACAAGATGCAGTAAATGCTTTTTATTCCAAATTGTGATGCCATTGTTGAAATTCTGAGGGATCTTTAAAAGGTGAGGAAGGCCCTGTACAGTAGATCACTACAGCCATCATTTGACAGTTATGACAAATCCTAGGTTTCAGTCTCCTCAGCTTATAGATCTC
>NW_023277036.1:0-38912 GCF_003668045.3 Cricetulus griseus
TGGCTGCCCACCATGACTCGAAGTGTGTCTGTTCCTTAGACTGACCCATGCTTGTTGCTTTCGCAGACACAGGAATATTTCTCTGATCTGAGGAAACCAGCAAATTTCTTATCTCCTGTGAGAGTGACTCCAATACATCTTTCAACCTCCTAACTCCTGCTGAATTAGACCCCTGGGCTTTTGCCTCTCCTTATTCCTAGTTTAAAATGAACATGGCAAGACTCTCCATCCTGATACTTGGCAACTCTCTCTTTTTACTCACCCCAATCACAATGCCCTGTGTATATTTTTTATGTAGCCACTCCTCAGTAGGTCTCTCATCTCTATTACATTACTAACCAGTCCACGGGCAGATATTTCCTGCTGTCCTGCTTGTATGCGTGGCCACACCTACATTTCCTCAAGCCCCAGGGCAGCTCTGATACACCTGAGGTGGTGGCTTCTTCGAAAGGGAAGGATCCTTTCAAAATTTTAAACTCTAAAATTTTTGTACTTGCTTTATTGCTTTACTTCAGTTCTCCTGGCTATTAAAATATACAAGAAAATATGCAATCATCTAATAATTCAGCCTCATCTCTCTAATTTTATACATTTGTACTCAAGGTTAACTCACTTTTATCATCTGGCTGATACTCCTGGTCATTACCATTTATAACCAACCCCATTTAAAGGAAAATACACATGTGTAAACAATATTTGGGAATTTGGGCGTCGTTCTGTCCAAACTACTACCTGCTAATTGGGGTCGCTGAAATACCACAGGGATCCTAAGAAAACCAAGAAATACTGACCATAGTGGTCTGTGACTGCATTGTTCCAGGTGTCTTCCATGCTGGATAACCTGGCCATTGCTTCAGGGTGTCTCATTTCATCAAAACATTTGTTTGAAAGGAACCCATAGCTTTTCATTTTCTATGGAAACAAATGCAAAAATTTTTTCCAAGTAACCTCCCCTTATAATTTTGAAGTCAAAGTATTTTTGAAATATGTAAGTTGAATTGAGCAGCATTTATAATCAAATATCTGTTAGCAGCTTTTGCTCTTTCCTTAGCAATGGAACAATTCGAAGATAGCACAATAGCCTACAGTATCCAGACTCTCTATGTACTTTTTACTTTTCATTTTCTCTTTAAAACTTTATTTTTCATTTTCTTTTGTAAAACTCTGTATTTTTTACTTTATTTCTTTTTAAAACTCACTTGTCATTTTCTATTCTTTTTAGTTTTCATAATAATTCCATTAACTGCTGGTTTCTTTTTGAGGCAGACTTCTCTATTTCTTCTCCAACTCTGAGGAGTTGAAGCACCCTTCCAGTACCTTTACCAGTCCACCCTCATAAACCTTACTTGCTGGCCAGCCTTCAGAGGGTGTTCTCTCCTGGTCCCATTTCTTTCAGAGTCTCAGTTGGACCTCCTCTTGTGATGCAGATGCCATGAAAAAGTCTGAGTATCCAGTGAAAAGTTGGAGAATTAGTTAAAAGCTAATTCTGGTCTCTTGTGCTGTGTGGGTCTTTTCAACTTTATTCGTCTGACTTTTTTCCAGGGAGACAGCCTTATATAAACTTATGGCATAGTGGTAAAACCCCAGGTGTAAGAGCTTATGAAAGAAGAGCTTGTGTTTACCCAGGTATAGTGGGACAAGTTTGGGACTGCAAGCCAGGACTAGAAACAGGACGCAGCTATGAATATGGGCTGACTGGTAATTCAGAGACCCCATGGGGGCTTTAACCCAACAACCAAAGGCAAAAAATGTCACCAAGTATCTCAAAGTCCCCTATTTCCTACAAGAATTATTATGCAATTTAGTTTACCAAGTCATCCATTCCCTACAAGCAAACCAAAACACCAATTACAAAGTTCCTGGGTTCCTATAGGAAACCCAATGCAATCAAATATCCAAAGGCATCAAATCACTGCAGTTCATGAAAATCTCCAAATGTCTCAAAGTGCCCTAATTATTGAAGCATCTTCAACACAATCTATTCTTCCATGGTACCCAGATAGCGAGAAGTCCCCAAGTGTCCACAGGACACTCAATGCAAACAAATCTGTCAGTAACCTAGTCCCCTAATGTACACAGGACTCCCACCACAAGGTGCCCATCCAATGAATCCAATTTCCCTGTTCTACTCATGTTCCTCTGGAGTTGTAGTGTCAGGGATTCCCCAGAATCTCTGGAGAGAACACGTACATATGGACATCAGGAATATTCCCCTAATCCTCCAGAAAGCCTGAAACTACGCATTTTTTTAAGTAACAAGATCCTACTGCAAAATATATGGATAAGTTCATATACCCAAGAAATGCAATCTATTCTCCAATGGCTTCCAGATCCTGAAAGGAACCTACAAGCACAAGTGTCCCCAGAACAAGCATGGAAACCAAATCCCCCAATGGATACAAATCTCTCAAAACTTGGAACACACATAGTGCACTGTAGTCACCAGATGCCCTTGTGTTCTTCAGCCAGTTCTGGCTCTGAGGGTTCCCTATGCCCTGTGATGCCATCAAATAAATATGGTGATCTGAAAGTTCACCCTAAACCTCCAAATAATCAGAGGGAACGTTCCCTGTACTCTAAGGAACAAAAGCTCCTCCTCCAAGAACACTGTGATCAGTGCAAGTACCCAAGCTTCAATCAACTCATGGAACTGGCACTGATTATTGGTGAGACTGTTTATGTGATTAAGGTCCAAGTTTTTGTTGTCTCTCTACTGCAGTCAGAAGAGCTATGGTCCCAGTACAATAAGCAGAATCCCACACCCTTCTTGATTCCTAAGGTCTTGGGGTCCTTTGGGACGGTTGCATAAAGTATACATATGTGTATCCTTAGATGGACCTGGTTATCATTCAGTAGGTGTACTGGCAGGGACTCAGGTACCCAGACATCAGAGATTCTTGTAAAACCCCAGAAATTCTAGATGGAGATTCCCTAGTCCTTTTGTTTCAGATCAGAAACCTTTCCCCCTTGCTAACTTCTTTAAATCCCCAGAACTCTGGGTTTAAATAGGTAGTTTCTAGAAAAAATTTTTCCAACCACCTTGTTCACCATATCAAAGCAGTCACCCACTGACAACTTTTTTAGCCCTTCCAGATCTGGTTTAAGAACCCACGTGCTAAGTACAAAAGGACGAACATCTGGGCTAAACAAGGACTACAGGGGTCAACTGGACATGCTTAAGCGGTTTCTCCATCAAATAATTCCTGTGGTAACGTACCTGTCCTTGTCTCCATCTTCAAAATTTCTACTGTGGGCTCCATTCCCCACATCTACCCCAGCTTTACTTGTTGTTCATAGACAATTGTGTGCTGTGTGCTTCCAATTTCCTGACTTCAATTCTTCGGTGTCCCTTCAGGCACAGATAAGGAAGCAGAGGTCCAGATACTCTTGGGATCATCCCAAGAACATCTAGATATGCCATAGTGTTCAGGAGAAACCAGCACTCAGTGCAGCAGAACAAGTTTTCATTTTCCTATCAATGCCCCCACCACTGGTGTTCCTGTGTGGTCAGGAAGATACCTAACATCTACTAGGCCTGAAGCCATGACCACCAATACCTCACAGCACTACTCCCATTTTGATAAGGCTTCTGTGAAACTTTTGGGTATGGCACTGGTTGGCTAAGCCCCAGGAACAGTAACTTCTGGATCATTTCCATCTAGAAAAGACACTCCTAGTCTAAGCAGAAGATTTCAAGAGAAAACAGACTCAGCTGCAGAGATAAAATCTAGTCCCAGCCAAATCTCTAGTACCCTTCATCGATTGTAGATTCACCTGCAGCCTGGTAGGGGCAGCAGATGCAAACGAGTAGAGAACAAGCTGGGAAGCTCGGCCACCAGTCACCTCATGGTAGGTGTGGACTTCCCAAAGATTGTGTCCCTCTTGCAAGGTCTGCCAACTCAGATTCTATGTGTGTTGACCATCAGGTGTCAGTGCTCCCACTGTATACAGCCATTTGAAATTTGACCCACACTTGGAATCCTATCTTACCCATATGTCAGGGACCAACACTTGTGTCCCCTCCTGCTGAATCGCTTCAATACACTACATCATGCATCCATTTTCTCCCAAATTGATCAGAATTTGAGGCAGTCAACAAGACGAAGAAGAAGACATCCATAGAACAGAAGCAGCAGGGGAAGAAGTCTAGAGAGCTCTCATGGAAGGGAAGCAAGGATATGAATGCTAAATCTTCCAGCTGCAAAGGCGCTGGCTTTCTCATGGCCTCTGCTTGTGGGGATTCCACATACCAGACACAGTTATGTGTCAGTTCACATCCACCAGGCAGCCATTGAATGTCCAGACTCAGAATCCATTCTCTCCATGAGGAAGATCCAAGGCAGTGTCCAATCTCCCTTTGCTCAGTCCTAGTCCTGCAGAACCTGATTCTGTCTTCTTCATTGAGGAGACAATGAAGGTCTTTTATATGAAGCCCTGAAGTGTGGACAGGCTGGCCAATCCCCTACAGGAAGAAATGGAATCCCAAGTCAGACAGCATCTTGTGGATCCCAAGTCAGACAGCATCTTGTGGATCACCTGCATACCCAGGTCCAGATCAAGATTCTGATTCAACAAAGACTGGTGAATTCATCCCAGCTTCATCAACAGTTCCAGAGCCTGACACAAAGCCTGCTGGAAGACGATGGGAGACTCAATCAGCTCTCACCATTCCAGCCAAAGATAATGATGGAGCCTCTTCTGCCATCCAGGACCAGCTGTTTATTGAACAACTCTGTGAATTAGATGCCTCTCTAGGAAATGTGTCCCAACTTGAATTCTTTAAGCAATTCTCATTACTTGACTTCTTTTACCAACTGCTGATACAGATTGTCTCAGCCAAGAAAACCAAACTGCATTTGGTAGCAACACCTCTGAACCCTAAAGTGTTAGTTGAGGGCAGTAGTGTGAGAACAAAGTTCTGATTCTCTGTAGCCCAGGATGGCCTTTAATGCTCTGGGAGAAGCTTGCTTTACTTCCCACATGTTGGTTTTTATAACTTGTGGCTTAGAATTTGGACACAAGAGTACTAATATTTTTCAGTGACCATATTTGTGTTGTTTTTGTTTCCTTTCATGGTTAACTCTTTGTGCATACCCTATGCAACAATTTTGCAGAAATTGCGAGAGTGTATTAGAACCTTTGATATTCTCCTGCCTTTAGTTTAATTGACCCCTTTCAGGCAAAAGGTGGGGCAAGAAGAAGGACAGTGCTGAGGAGACCCAAGGGTACGGTCCCATCTAATACGCTTTTTTTCCTACAGTGTTCACCACCATAGATGAAACCTGAGCAGGACATTATCTACCAAGCCTGCAACAGGCAATGGGGAGCTATGTGTGGATGAGCTAGGCTCTTTAGGGCTTCTCTGATCTATTTCTGTTTTTATTCCCAGTGTCTTTAGTCTACAAAGATCTCACAATGGAACCAAATTCCCATATGATCCCAGAATTTCATGTTCCCCATGGCTTGTCAATTCCACCTGGTGGAAAAAGGACTGGAGGAGCCGATACACTTCAAAGTAACAGATCCTCTAGCTCTCCACTGAACCCAGTCACCCAAGGTTCTACAAGTACCTCAGCATCACCATATCCCGATGGTCTCCTGACATTTCAAGTTCCTCCAAAGTCACAAGAGTCTTCCAATAATCCAAGGAGGCAGCAGAAAGGCAGAACATTCACTGAGGATAAAAACCTAGTACTGCAAGAACATTCTGATAAGTGCATGTACCTGAAGGAGGAATGCATGACTCTGGTTCAAAGGTTTGGCCTGGAGGAGCACCATATGGAGGTATGGCCTGTCTAGTGTCTCCCTTCACTCTTATCAGATAGCCCCTGACCCAGCAGGCATATGCATAATTCCCTGTTTGTGCACACATCGCTCCCCTCAAGTACTGCAAAGCCCAATAAATCTCATGGAATAGAGATAAAAGTGTTATCTTAGGTTGCTCTAACTCTCAGTCCCCAAATACAGAATGGTGGTGCCCCCTCAGAGCGATAATTTGGCTTCAAAGAATCTTAATAGCTTCTACCTAAGGGCTTCCTTTAAAATGTCATCCTTGTATTAGAACCTTCCATATTCTCCTGGCTTCAAGTCCAGTTCATCCTGCCTTCATTCTATACATGTCCCTTCATCTTTGAAATGTGTGATAGATGAAGTATAAAGAGCATAGGCCAGGCATTTCTTCCAGCATCTTAAGATTTGGGGCCTTTGGGGGCTCCCTGCCTCTCCTGATCTCTTTTGTTTGCTACTTTACAACTGGTTCAAGGCCAGACATGCTAAAGAGAATCAGCAAAAGGCCTGAGAAGTCCATGTGAATCCTGCCTGTGGATCTCAGGAGACAAGCCTCCCCAACAAGGTCTGTCCCTCTTGGCATATCACTCAGTCCCGATTCGAGTGCCAGGGCCATTCAAGAATCTGCAGTACTACTCAACTTAGTCCCTGAATTAACTCTTAACATGATGAACCTGACTTCTCCATTGTGGATCACAAGTGTGAGAAGAAAAGCTTCTGAAAGAGTTAGGCTGTGGAGGGGCAGTAGATGCAGAAGAGTAGAGAACACGCTGAGAAGCTCAGCCACCAGCCATCACATGATGGGTGTGGACTTCCCAAAGATTGTGTTCCTCTTGCAAGGTCAGCCAACTCAGATCCGATGTGTGAGAGACCATCAGGTGTCAGTGCTCCCACTGTATTCAGCCATTTGAAATTTGTCTCCCACTTGGAATCCTTTTTTTCCATGTGTCAGCGACCATAACTTGGGATCCTTCACAACAACTCGACTGCTTGAACAATACAGTAGACCAGGCATCCATTTTCTCCCAAATTGATCAGGCTTGTGAAACAAACGAGAAGAGGAAGAGAACCATAGAACAGGAGCAGCCAGTGAAGAAGGCTAGAGAATCCTCATGGAAGGGAAGCAAGGATATGAATGCTAAATCTTCCAGCTGCAAAGGCGCTGGCTTTCTCATGGCCTCTGCTTGTGGGGATTCCACATACCAGACACAGTTATGTGTCAGTTCACATCCACCAGGCAGCCACTGAATGTCCAGACTCAGAATCCATTCTCTCCATGAGGAAGATCCAAGGCAGTGTCCAATGTCCCTTTGCTCAGTCCTAGTCCTGCAGAACCTGATTCTGTCTTCTTCATTGAGGAGACAATGAAGGTCTTTTATATGAAGCCCTGAAGTGTGGACAGGCTGGCCAATCCCCTACAGGAAGAAATGGAATCCCAAGTCAGACAGCATCTTGTGGATCCCAAGTCAGACAGCATCTTGTGGATCACCTGCATACCCAGGTCCAGATCAAGATTCTGATTCAACAAAGACTGGTGAATTCATCACAGCTTCATCAACAGCTCCAGAGCCTGACACAAAGCCTGCTGGAAGACGATGGGAGACTCAATCAGCTCTCACCATTCCAGCCAAAGATAATGATGGAGCCTCTTCTGCCATCCAGGACCAGCTCTTTATTGAACAACTCTGCGAATTAGATGCCTCTCTAGGCAACCTGTCCCACCCTGACTTCTTTGAGCAATTCTCACTTCTTTTAACAATATTTCATTCTGATGTTTCTCACACCACTGCCCTCAACTTCCACATTATCAGGATCACAGGCCCTTGCTACCAAATACAGTTTGCTCTTCTTTGCGGAGTCAAAGTTCTGATTCTATGTAGCTCACACTGCCCCTTAATGTTTTGGGAACTGCTTGCTTTACTTTCCACATGCTGTGTTTTTACAATTTGTGGGTAAGAATTTGCACACATGAGTTTTCATATTTCAGGGACAATATTTTTGTTACTGTTTCCTTTCATAGTTAACTGTTCGTATGTATACAATATGTAAATTTTTGCAGGTATTGTGAGTGTGTGTTTCTGCATGTAGTTCAGGCCGGCCTCTACCTTCTGCTTATCGTTTTTCTGATGCCATGTTGTGAGATTCCAGGTATGAGCTAATATACATGGCCTGTGAGCTTCTTGAATTTGTCAGTTGAATTAAAATATTGTGTTGTTTCTACCTTATCTTTAAATCCATGAATTGATTTAAGTCTCATTCCATGTTTCTTACTAGTTCTTAATAAGACACACATTGTCTAAAATCAGGAACAAGACAAGCCTGCCCACTCTCTCCATATCTCTTCAATATTTTATTTGGAGTTCTAGCTAGAGGAATAAGACAAGAAAAGGAGATCAAGGGGATTCAAATTGAAAAGGAAGAAATCAAACTTACACTATTTGCAGATGATATGATAGTTTACTTAAGTGACCTGAAAAACTCTACCATCTGATACACATCTTCAGCAAAGTAGCAGGATACAAGATCAACTAAAATAAATCAGTAGTCCTACTATGTACAGATGATAAATGCACTGAGAAAGAAGTCAGAGAAACATCACCCTGTACAATAGCGACTAACATAAAGTTTCTTTGGGTAAAACTAACCAAAAATGTAAAAGACATGTACAGTAAGAATCTTTAAAGAAACAAATTATAGAAGATCCCAGAAAATAGAAAGATCTCCATGCTCTTGGATAGGTAGGTCAACATAGTAAAAATGCAATCTTTTCCAAAGCAATCTACAGCTTCAATGCAATCCCCATCAAAGATCCTAACCCAATTCTTCAGAAACCTTGAAAGAATACTAAACTTCATATGGGAAAACAAAAGGCCAGGATAGCACAAACACTGTACAATGAAGGAACTTCTGGAGGCATCACCATCCCCGACTTCAAGCGCTATTATAGAGCCATAGTTCTGATAACAGCTTGGTACTGGCATTTACATAAACAGTTTGACCAATGGAATCCAATTGAAAACCCTGGTATTAAGCCACACACCTAGGGAACACCTGATTTGACAAAGAAGCTAAAGTTATACAATGGAAAGAGGAAAGCATCTTCAACAAATGGTGTTGGCATAACTGGATTCAGACATGTAGAAGATTGCAAATAGATCCATATCTATCACAAAGAACAAAACCTAAGTCCAAATGAATCAAAGACCTCAACATAAATTCAGCCACACTGAACCTCCTACAAGAGAAGGTAGGTGGTACCCTTGAACAAATTGGTATAGGAGACTACTTTCTGAACATAACAGCAGTAGCACAAACATCGAGATCAATAAATGAAACCTCCTGAAACCGAGAAGCTTCTGTAAGGCAAAGCACACAGTCAACAAGACAAAATGCCAGCCCACAGAATGGGAAAAGATATTCACCAACCCCACATCTGACAGAGGGCTGATCACCAAAATAAACAAACTCAAGAAGCTAGCCACCAAAACACCAAACAATGCAATTAAAAAGTGGAGTGCAAAACTAAATAGACAATTCCCAACAGAGGATTCTAAATGACTGAAAGATCCTTGAGAAAGTGCTCAACATCCTTAGCTATCAGGGATGGGCAGCTCAAAACCACTCTGAGATACCATCTTACTCCTATCAGATGGCTAAAAATCAATCACAGTTTATGCTGCAGAGAATGGAATTGAAGATAGAATCCAACCTTCGCTGCATACAAGAATAATTCCTCACCTTCAAAACAGAGGATACCTCAGAGTAAGGGTTGAGAATCAGTTTTCCAAGCAAACAGCCCTAAGAAGCAAGCTGGTGTACCTATCTTAATATCTAACAAGGAAAGAATTCACACTAAAGTTAAAAGAGACTAAAAAGTTCATTTCTTATTCACAGGAAATATCAAAGTGAAGTCTAAATTACCAACATATGTACACCCACTACAAAGGCACTAACATTAAGTAGAGAAACAATACTAAAACATAAATCACATAGAAGAACTCACACAGTTATACTGGGAGACTTCAACACCCACTCTCACCATTGGACAGGACTACCTGACAGAAACTTAAGAAACAAATGAACAAAAGTCATGACCCAATAGGGTTTAACAGACCTACATAGAACATTCCATCAATACACAAAAGGATGTACTATCTTCTCTGCACTACATAAAACCTATTCTAAAATCAACCATTACTTGGCAATAAGGCAAATCTGAACAGATACAAAAACATTGGAATAACCCTAGTGTATATTATTAGCAGACAACCACTGCTTAAAACCAGCATTCAGGAACAAATTGTAGAAACCTTACACACTCATAGAAATTGAACAATGGGCAATTGCACCATTCCTGGGTCAAGGAAGAAATAAATTAAAGACTTTCAAGAATTCAATGAGAATGAGAACACAACATACCCAAACTTATGGGACAGTTTGAAAGCAGTGCTAAGAGGAAAGTTCATCGCACTAAGTGCCCACATAAAGAACCTGGAGAATACTCACACTAGAGAATTAACAGCACAACTGAAAGCTCTAAAACAAAATGAATGAAACTCCTGGAGGAGTAGACACCTGGAAATAATCAAGTAGAGGGCTGCAATCAACAAAGTAGAAACAAAGAAAACAATGCAAATAATAAATCGAACAAAGATTTCTTGGAGAAAACTCAGTAAGATAGACAAATCCTTATACAAACTAACCAAAAGGCAGAGAGAGAGCGAGAGCATGCTTATTAACAAAATCAGAAATGAAAAGGGGAACATAACAATGGACAATGAGGACATCCAGAGAATCATTCTTTGAAAACCAGTACTCCACAAAATGAGAAAATTTAAAGTAATGGACAATTTCCTGGATAGGTATCACTTACCAAAATTAAATCAAGAATAGTGAAATAATTTAAATAAACATATAACCCCTAGTGAAATAGAAGCAGTCATCCAAAGTCTCTCAACCAATAAAGCTCAGGGCCGATGGCTTCAGTGCAAAATTCCAGAAATTCAAAGACAAGTTAATACCAGTGCTCCTCAAACTGTTCCACGAAATAGAGGCAGGAGGATCATTGCCAAACTCTTTTTACAAGGCTACAGTTACCTTGGTACCCAAGCCACACAAAGACCTAACTTGCCTTTTTCTCAATGGCTGGCTGTTGATCATCTGTGGCTACTTTTCCTCTCCTGTATCTTGGGCAAAACCTCGTTCCTAATGTTCCCTGTTGGGACATTGTCTGACCTGATGCCCTGTCTGACCACATCCAAAGCAAACTTTAGAGGGTTTTGTGCATTTTTCTCCCCTATGCCTTGCTTTCTCTGTAGGAATAACATTATCAACTGAAGTTCCTGTCACCCCATTATCTGGACCAATCTTAATAAACTCATCTATGTCACTTTTCTTTCTGTAAGGTCTTTGCACACCTGGAATACTGTATTAGCATTCTCAGAAGCTAGCTGTTTCAGAATCAAATGTTCAACACCTGTATCTGCCGTTATCCTGGATGATGCCTTCATTAGTCTAGAGACAATTCTGAAAGAACTCCCTAGATCCCTGTCTCCTCTTTCTAAAGGCTTTGGTCTGTGTCCTAGCATCTGGAAGCTTGTTCCAAGTTCTCTTGGCAGCTTTGCCAATCTGCAAGATCTAACTGCTGATCTGTGTCTTTGTATTGCCCTTCCTTGGCGAGCATCTCATAAGAAACAGGAAGGTTTGGGGCTTTATTCTTCTCACCTGTGATCTGACTGCTCTGCAATTCTGCTTTTTCTCTGATCTGAGGAAACCTGTAAATTTCTTACCTCCTGTGAGAGTGATTCCACTAAATCTTTCAGTTTTACCTCTAGGTTTTGCCTCTCTGTTTTCCCAATTTAAAACAACTCTCTCTTCCACTCATCTCTATCATTCTGCCTTGTATATTCTTTTTTTTCTTCTAGCCGCTCCTCAGTAGGTGCGGAGTTCTCTGGTCTCTATTACATTGCTAACCAGTTCAGAGGCAGAGATTTCCTGCTGTCCTGCACATATGCACGCTTCCACCTTTGTTTCTCCAAGCCAAGCAGCAGCTCTGATACACCTTCAGAGGTGGCTTCTGTGAGAGGGAAGGAACCTTTCAAAACTTTTAAACTCTAAACTCTTCTGTATTGGCTTCTGCTTTACTTCAGCTCTCCTGGCTATTAAATATAGCTAAGTAAATATACATTCATCTGACTGATAATTCTGTCTCAGATCTCTAATTATATATATTTTTTACTGGCAAGGTTTACTCACTTCTCTTGATCATCTGTCAAACATTCCTTGTCATTACCATGTATGACCAACCCCATGTAAATGAAAACATACATTCATAAACAATATTTGGGAAGGCAGGCATCGTTCCCTCTAAAGTTCCCTCCTGCTGTTAGGGGGCACTGGAATACCACGGGGATGCTAAGAAAACCAGAAATCCTGGCTGGAAAGGTTTGCAAGGCTGCCTTGTTTGGCTGTTTTAGATGCTGGATCACCTAGGACACTGCTTCAAGGGTCTCCAGTCACCAAACCCTATTAGTTTGGAAGGAATCCACAGCTTCTTCATTTTCTGTGGAAACAAAAGCAGAAATTCTTTTCCCAAGGAACCGGTCCTTGTATTTAAATTTAGAAGTCAAAGCATTTTGTTTTTCGAGACAGGGTTTCTCTGTGGCTTTGAAGGCTCTCCTGGAACTAGCTCTTGTAGACCAGGCTGGTCTGGAACTCACAGAGATCCGCCTGCCTCTGCCACCCGAGTGCTGGGAAATAAAGGCGTGTGCCATCACTGCCTGGCTTAGGCCAAAGGATTTTTAAAATTTATAATTTGGATTAATTCAGCAGCATTCACGTGGGATTGTTGGAACACACATTTGCATATAATCCCAGCACTCGGGAGGCAGAGGCAGGCGGATCTCTGTGAGTTTTGAGGCCAGCCTGGTCTCCTGTTCGAGTGCCAGGATAGACTCCAAAGTTATGCAGAGAAACTCTGTCTCGAAAAACCAAAAAAAAAATTAAATAGCAGCATTAATAGTCAGCTGTTAGCAGCTTTTGCTCTTTTATTATCAGTTGAACAATTTAAAGACAGCACAATAGCATACCTTATCCAGACTTTGTATCTTTCATTTTTTCATTTTCTTTTTAAAACTTTACTTTTCATTTTCAATGTTTTCTATTATTTTCACTTTTCAGAACAATTCCACTAACTGCAGTTTTCTTATTGAGACAGCACTTCTCCACTTCCTATCCAACTATCTCAGGAATTGAGGCAACAATCCACCCTCATAAACCTTACTTGCTGGCACCAGTCTTCTGAGGGTGCTCAGGGTCCCCTTTCTTACCGAATCTCAGTTGCATCTCCACTTGTGATGCCAATGCCATGACAAAGTGTGAGTATCAGACAAAAACCTGGAGATTTAGTTAAAAGCAGAGATTTCTGGTTGCTGTTGTGTGTCTCCAAATTTATTTCTCTGACCTTTTTCCCGGGAGACAGCAGCCTTATATACACTTAACGAACAGTGGGAAAACCCCAGGTGTAACAGCTCGTGGAAGGAGAGCTTGTGTTTTCCCAGGTGTAGTGGGGCGAGGCCAGGACTGTAAGCCAGGACCAGAGAACAGGATGCACCTGTGGCTAATGGCTGCCAGGCAACTCACAGAGACCCCGTGGTGGCTGGGACCCAACAACCACAGGCAAAAAATTTCAACAAATAACTCAGAGTCCCCCATTTCCTACAGGAACCGCTTTGCAATTAAGCTTACCGAGTCATTCAGTCCCTACAAGTGAATCAAAACATCAAATATTACAATGTTCCCTATTTCCTACAGGAAACTCAATGCAATCAAGTATCCAAAGGCATCAAATCCCTGCAAAGCAGCAAAATCTGCAAATGTCTCAAAGTACCCTAGTTGCTGAACCAACCTCCATACAATCAACTCTTCCATTGTAGCCACGCCATGAGAAGTACCTAGGTCCCCAAGTGTCCCCAGGCCTATCAATGCTAACAAATTCCTGCCAGTACCCCAGTCCTCTAATGTACACAGGACTCCCACCACAAGGCACCCATCCAATCAATCCAAGTCCCCTGTTTTCCTCATGGTCCTCTGGGAGTTGTAGTGTCAGGGTTTCCCCAGAATCTCTGGAGAGTACACATACATATGGAGAACAGAATGTTTCCCCAATCCTCCAGAAAGCCTGAAGAAACTACACATTTCCTATTCCAAGCATCAGAAGCTCCTACTGCAAAAATATTTTGATAAGTGCATGTGCCCAAGCCAGGATGAATATGAGAAGCTGGCACATATGATTGGTGTGACAGAGCCACACGTCCAGGAGAGTGAACTTGGATTGACATGTGAACCAATCTTGTTACTAATTTAAAAAAATGAAGTAAAGAAAAAATAAAACAGAAGTTTCCTTGATGACAATGAAAAAAAGAGTGACACCCAGGAAAGTCTAAGGCTGATGACGCCCTTCCCAGTCAAGAATGGGTAACCATCCTGCATATGTGTCCTAAACTTCCCATCCCTGCACTGAGGAGGCAGTGGACAGGGATCTCTGTGAGTTGGGAGTGAGCCTGGTTTATACAGGAAGATTGACGACAGTAGAGGCTTTGTGGACTCTGTCTCAATTGAAAAAAGAAACCATGAGAATAAATGAGGGAATTATGGGATAATGGAACTGGGATGGAAATAAAGAAAAGGGTCACTTGGTATTATTCTGATCAGAGGCCCATTTCCTCATATGCTCACTCACCAGTGCAAGACAAATTTATTTTGTATAGGAGTTCCAGATGGGCATGAGACCTTAGAGGATGGATTCAAGTTTCTGATAATTTTCCAGACTTCAACCAAATTATCCCTGCACATTTCTTCTCAATAGAGAAAGACATCCTGATCTGGGCCAGGTGTTCCATAGGGGGATGTGAAGACTGAGTGAGGCTACAGGGAGGGCAGTGAGGTTGATGACTGATTATAATAAGTTGGGGACACGGTGGTTCAAGGTGGATGTAAATTTAAGGTCATGTGTTAGGAGTAGAATTTCAGTACCAATGGGATCTGGGTTACATCAGTTGAACAAGCTGATATCAAGTGAGGTGGCTAAAAAGACTTCTGTATAAATCATGAGGGTTTAGAGGGGAAGACCTTGATGTTGCATGTGTCAGTGTCTCTTTACCACATGTTTGGAAACAGGAAATGAGACATAGATAAGTGTACCTGGAACTTGCAAACATTGCCTAAACTTCCTCCCCATTGCCAGGCTTCCTGTGCTGAAATTCTCTTATTAGACACAGTAACTGTATTTGAATTTCAATGTTGATAACACAAGCATGGGAAACAGAGAAGCAAGTAAAGAGAAAGGTTAAGACTGTGAAAGGCCTACTAATCCATAGAACATTGGAGAAATTGCTCCAAAGGCTTCCTGAGTAAGGTATGCGGTCTGTGGAGCTTGGTGATCCACTTTCATACTTCCAGGTTTCAGGACATGAGCTTTCTCTAGTAACATCACATCCCAGTATGATGTCATGTCAACCAGTGTATAGATGTCCACTCAAGTCAAAAAGACACCATATTCTGCAAGACCAAGCCTCTCATCCAGATTACCAAATGCCTCTATGTGTACCGAGGGAAATAGAATTCCTTATGCCTCATGAGCATACAGGAAACTTAAGTCTACAAAGGTATCAAAGTCATCTATTTCCTCCAGGCAACTCAATGCAACCTATTCTCCAATGGCTTCCAGATCCTGAAAGGAACCTACAACCACAAGTGTCCCCAGAACAAGCAGTGAAACCAAGTCTCCCAATAGATACAAATCTCTCAACACTTGGAACACAAATAGTGCACTGTAGTCACCAAATGCCCTAATGTCCTTCAGCCAGTTCTGGCTCTGAGGGTTCCCTATGCACTGTGATGCCATCAAATAAATATGGTGATCTGAAATTTCACCCTAAACCTCCAAATAAGCAACAGGAGGAACATTCCCTGTACTCCAAGGAACAAAAGCTCCTCCTCCTAGAACATTGTGATCAGTGCAAGTACCCAACTTTCGATCAACTCATGGAACTGGCAGTGATTATTGGTGTGACTGATTATGTGATTAAGGTCTGTGTTTTTGTTGTCTCTCTCTACTGCAGTCAGAAGAGCTGTGGTCCCAGCACAATAAGCAGAATTCCACACCCTCTTTGATTCCCAAATGCTTGGGTTCATTTGGGACAGTTGTGTAAGATATACATATGTGTGTCCATAGATGGACCTGATCATCACTCAGTAGGTGTACTGGCAGGGTCTCAGGTACCCAGACATCAGAGATCCTTGTAAAACCCTTGAAATTCTAGCATGAGATTCCCTAGTCCTTTTGTTTCAAATCAGAAACCTTTCTCCTTTGCTACCTTCTTTTAGATCCCCAGAATTCTGTGTTTAAATAGGTAGTTTCTAGACATAAATTCTCCATCAAGCGAGTTCACCATTTCACAGCAGTCTCCCTTTGACATCTTATTTGCCTTTTCAAATCTGGTTTAAGAATGAATGTGCTAAGTACAAAAGTTTGAATCCGCAGAATGTCAAAGAAGGACTGCAAGAGTTAACTGGACATAATAAAGCTGTTTCTCCCTCAAACAATTCCTTTGGTAACTTATCTTAACTTGTCTCTGCTAATATAGAGTTCATGTCTTCAAAACATCTACTGTGTGCTCCATTTCCCAGCTAAACCCCAGCAGGGAAGCTTTAAATATGGTTCATAGACTATTGTGTGCTGTGTGACTCCAATTTTCTTACTTCTTCAATTCCTCTGTGTCCCTTCAGGTGCAGTTAAGGAACCAGAGGTTCAGATATTCTTGAGATCATCCCAAGAACATCTAGAAATGCCATACTATTGAGGACAAACCAATTCTCATTGCATCAGAACAAGCAGTCAATTTCCTATCAATGCCCGCACCACTGGTCTTCCTGTGTGATCAGCTCTAGCAGATTTTAGCTTCTTCCCGAAGCTATCACCACTAATACCTCCCAGCACTACTCCCATCTTGATAAGGCTGCTGTGAAAATTTTGGGAATGGCACTGGTTGGATAAGCCCCAGCTACAGGAACTTCTGGATCATTTCCATCTAGAAAAGACACAGACCTAGTCTAAGCAGTAGGTTTCAAGACAAAACAGACTCAGCTGCAGTGATAAATGCAGTCCCAGACAAAACTCTAGTAACTATCATCCATTGTAGATTCAGCTGCAGCTCAAACTCCACCTAATGAGAAGTTTCCCGGCACAGCTCCAGCCCTACATGGAGATCAATCTCAGAGCACTCCTGCATTCCCAGACAATTTCTGGGTTTATGGCCTCTACAAAACATGACCTGGCTAGATAATGTATTATCTCAAAAGTGTGTTGTTTTCTGACTTAGCCAATGGTAAACATCTCTAGATTATTTTTAGGAACAATTTGGTCCTTAGGAAGACACTAGTATACAAATAAGTGGTACAATTGCAAAAAAGGCAGACCCAGGGTATTATCTATAGGGAGTAATCGTGTGTTTGTCCTCGGAACAGGTGGTTTTCCTGATGATCATATTGCCTTGAAGTCTACCTGGTCCTAAAGGGTGGTCATCCATATTGGTTAGTTTGTGCCACTCAGAACTGGGGTTTTACAGCTTTTTTCACTACTAAATCATTTCCCGAGTAGCTTTTATTGTATATGGTGTATTTTAGTTTTTGAATTTTATTAATCACAGACATGCACAAATAAGTTCTCTTCTATGTTTTATATATGTGTAAATACCCATTCAGCTACTGCTTTAGTGAACTGGCTGCAACAGCTTCCTTTTGGAGGACCTGGGACTGGTAAATTCCGAGTATGGTTCCTTCCCTCAGATAGCGTTCATGTTTCCAAAGGCCTCAAGAGCCTACAAGTAACCCAGACCATATTGTCTTCCCAAAGGCTCCAGTGCAATCAAGCTTCTAGGTGCATCCAGGACCTACAATGAGCCTATGTCCTCTAGTGCACTCAGCAGCACCAATGCAGCCAAATCTTGGGATGCATCCAGGTCCCCCATAGTGGCCAGATCTCCAATCACTGGGAACCAGTAAAATGGAAGCAGGTCTTCTGCAGTCCTCAGGTCCTCAAGGGAGCCATGGTTTTGCAGGTTCTCTAGTTCCTTAGACTCTCAGTGGCTGTATGTTTTCCCAATTGCTCTGAAATGCCAGCACAGGGAATGCTTCTTGTATGCACAAAAGATTTGGGAGCCTGGGTAGCAGATGATCTAGGTCTTTCTCTTGTCCCTCTCTTCCTAAGCGGGAATAGCCACTATTCCATCAGCTCCCCGTCTCTAAACCCTGCAGACTTAACCGTAATCCGTACACCCAGTGCTGCTATGCTGCTTTGGGCAGCTAAGGACAGTTTTGCAGTAGTGATATATTTGAACCCAGGGCTGGACCGCACATTCTATTCAGTTCAGGGACACCCTGGGTCTAGGCAACAGCTCCATAGTATCTCGTGGGCAAAGCTAACAGTTCTCCCAGTGAATCTTACTGAATTTCTACTGAAGTTTTCTTGTTCCCAGGTATGTCAGTACACACTCATCCTCTCCTCATCTCTCCTCCTTGGCATCAGGATTCCTAGAACTATCTGTGTGTGTGGTGGGGGAAAGCAGGTGTCATGTAGAGCCAGCTCTTCTATTCATCATCGAGACCTTGTAGCCTAGGCTGGGCATAAGGGTTTTCATCTGACCTCTTTTTCTCATTATCCATGCAGATCTGGTTCAGGAACAAATGTGCAAAGCACACTCTGAAAGTCCAAAAAGGAGCAGCCTGAAATACACAGACATCCTGCAGCTGGCGTTGGGTATGACACAACCTGAGGCTACTTATCTATCACTGCCTCTGCTGAAGGTACATCCTCTTGTGTTTGGGTGAAACGTGCCATAGATGTCTTTTAAGCCTACGTTTTGGAAAATCTTTTCCCAATTCTGAGGCAATATCTGTCTTGAATGTGTCATGTATGCAGCAGCAGAAGGGTGGATGTGTGTTTGTATCCATTCTGTTAGTCTGTGTCTTTCTATAGGTGAGTTGAATCCACTGATATTAAATGATATTATTGACCAGTGATGGTTAATTCCTGTTTTTGTTATTTTTTCTGTTTTAATGGGTTCTTTTGGAGGTGGTTGTGTGTGTGTGTGGGGGGGAGCCACAGCCCCAAGATTTTGCCTGGCTGGATGCCAGGGAGACCGAACTTAGCTGTAAACAAGCCTTATTTGGAAGCGCTTAGTGGCTCTTGTGTGCCACCTCCAGCTGTGACCTATCCCGGATTGCCAGGTGGCGTGAGTTAATTGGGTAATGAGCTTGCTTTTAAGGGCTTGCGGGGGGGGGGGGGGGCGCTAGTAGGGAGAGAAGAAGCAGATGGAGAAGCTAAGGCAGAAGCTGAGTGAAGGTTGATGTACAAGGTTCCTGAATAAAGTGCTTGAAGAAGAGTTGTGGTCATGTCCTTCTTGCTGGTCGAGATAGACGCGACGTGTGTGTGTGTGTGTGTGTGTGTGTGTGTGTGTGTGTGTGTGTGTGACCTTCTATTGAGATTATATATTTCCTAGGTTTCATGGGGGCTACTAATTCCTTGGTTTGGCGTTTTCCTTCTAATACTTTCTGTAGTCCTGGGTTTGTGGATAGGTATTGGTTTAAACCTGGTTTTGCTGGAATGCCTTGTTTTCTCCGTCTATGTTGATTGAAAGATTTGGTGTTTATACAGTCTAGATTGGCATCCATTGTCTTATTGTCTACAAATTGTCTGTCCAGGACCTTTTGGCTCTTAGGCTCCATTAGAAGGCAGGTGTCCTCTGATATGTCTGCCTTTGTATGTTATTTGGCCTTTTCCTCTGCAGTGCAGCTCTTTTGTTTTCACTTTTCGAGAGATGATCTCTCTGTCTAACAGTCCTTGCTGTCCTGGAAATCCCTCTGTAAACCAGGTTGGCCTTGAACTCTGAGATCCACAAGCCTCTGCCTCCTGAGTGCCGGGTTTAAAGGCGTGTGCCTCCACAGCATGGCTGGCAGTGCAGCCCTCAATATTCTTTCTTTTGAGAAATGCAGAGGTCATGAGGGAGCATAAGGTTGAGTCAGGTGTACATTAGAAGAAAGGGTATGTGATAGGTAGGGTTTTAGTTGGGGGGTGGTAAGGGAGGAAGGGAGGGAGAAGGGAACTAGGATTGTCATGTAATTCAATCTTGTTTGTAATTCAAAGAAAAAAGTTAAAAAATATTCTTCTATGTGTTTAGTGTTTTGATATGTGGTGAGGTGACTTTTTGATGTCGAGTCTATAAGGTGTTCTGTAAGTTTCTTGTACCTTTATAAGTGTGTCCTTCTTTAAATTCAGAATTTTTCTTTTATGAATTTTTAATGTTTTCTGTGCCTTTGAGATAACACTCTTTCTTCTATCCCTACTCTTTTCAGGTTTGGACTTTCCATGGTATCCCAGATTTCCTGGATGTTTTGTGTTAACACTTTGGTCATTTTAATGTTTTCTTTGACAGAGAAATCTATCTTCAACACCTGAGACTTTCTCTTCCTTCTCTTGCATTCTCTTTGTTGGTTATTCTTGCATATATCGTTCTTGTTCATATACCTGGATTTTTCACTTCCAGATTCCCTCAGTTTGTGTTTTCTTTATTTCAATTTTAAAGTTGGACTTGTTTCCTTCACCTAATTGACTGTATTTTGTAATTGGTTTTGGCTTTCTTTAGGGGTTTATTTAGTTCTTCTCAATTTTGGTTTATCTTTTCCTTGATTTCTTTTTTTCTTTTGTTCTTAAAGACAGTGTTTGTTTGGTTTTCTTTTTGGTTTCTTTTATAACATTGTTTTACTCCCATCCCTGGGGAGGCACAGGCAGGTGGATCTCTGAGTATGAAGCCAGCCTGGTCTACAAAGTTAATTCCAGGACAACTTCCAAAGCAATACAGAAGAACCATGTCTCAAAAGAAAACTAAACAAAAATTCATTTTACAATCAAACCATAGTTCTATATCCAACCCCTCCTCCACAGACTCCTCAATTCCCTCCAGGCTCACCAGCCTCCCAGTCTACACCCACTAACAGCTAAGAGCTCCCATGAGGCATCAATAAAATCTGGAACATTAAGATGTTGCAGGACTCAGCCCCTGTCTCATGAATTAAGGCTGAGCGTGTCATTCCACCACAGGGAACAGACTCCAACCAACTAGCTCATGTACTAGGTTTAGATCCTGGTCCTACTGCCAGGAGCCTCTTAGATAGCCCAAGCTTCACAACTGTTTCACACATATGGAGGGGCCTAGTTTGGTCCCATGGAGGCTCCTCAGCTGTGGGTCGAGAGTTAATGAATTTCCACAAGCTTGGTTCAGCTGTCTGTAGATTTTTCCATCTTGATCTTGACCTCCCTTGTTCATATATTTCCTGTTCTCCCTCCAGCTGGAATACTGGAGCTGGGCCTGACATTTGGTTGTGGATCTCTGCATCTGGTTCAGCCAATTACTCCATGAAAGATCTATGTTGACAGTTGGCATATTCATCAATCTGAATAACAGGGGCAGGTCATTTGGGGCATCCTCCAAATACTGCTATGTTTCTTATCTAGGATCATCCTTGCGGATGATTGGGAATTACTCTAACACCAGGTTTCTCCCTAACCCCGTAGTGGCTCTTTCTATTAAGATAGATTTTTCATTGCTCTTCTACTCCACCCTTCCCCCCATTCCTTCATGTTTTCATTTCCCCTCCCACCCTTTTTCTGCCCCCTCCACCTCAATTTGCCCAGAAGATCTCATCTAATTTCCAACCCCATGGTAGTCCAGGTGTCCCTCTTATGGTCCTTTGTTACCTGTCTTCTCTGGAGCTATGGACTATAGTCCAGTTATTCTTTGCTTTATATCTAATTTTCACTTATTAGTGTAAACATACTAATAATGTTTACCATTCTGAGTTTGAGTTACCTCACTCAGGATGTTTCTTTTTTTTTTTCTAGTTCATACCACCTGGCTGTAATTGTCCTGATGACATAATACTGATTGTCCTGATACATAATACTCCCTTATGTAAATGTAAACATTTTCTTCATCCACTCTTCAGTTGTGAGGGACATCTAGGTTGTTTCCATGTTTGCCTTTTATGAATGATGCTGCTATGATCATTGTTGAGCAACTGTCCTTGTAGTATGATTAAGAATCCTTTGGATACTGCTGGTTACTGAGTTAGATTCCCTATTTTCTGAGAAAATACAATCCTGACTTCCAAAGTAGTTGTTCAAGTTTGCACTCCAACCAGCAGTGGAGGAGTGTTCCTTTGACCTCACATCCTTTCAAAGATAAGCTGTCCTGGGTATTTTGGATCTTAGCAATTCTGGAAGTTGCAGGATGGTACTTTTGAATTATTTTGTTTTGCATTTCAGTGATGACATAGATGTTGAGAAATTCCTCAAATGTCTTTCAGCCATTTGGGATTCTTCTAGTGAGAATTGTCTCTTTAGCTCTGTACTCATTTTTCACTTGTAATTTTTTGTATTTTAGTGTCTAGATTCTTCAGTTTTTCATATATTTTGGAGATCACTCTGTCAGATGTGGGGTTAGTGAACAGCTTTTCTGTTTTTTTGTTTGTTTGTTTTTTGAAACAGGGTTTCTCTGTGTAGCTTTGGAGCCTATCCTGGCACTGGCTCTGGAGACCAGGCTGTCCTTGAACTCAGAGATCCTCCTGCCTCTGCCTTGCAAGTGCTGGGATTAAAGGGATGCGCCACCAATGCCCGGCTCTTATCCGGGTTTTGTAGACTGGTTTTTGTCTTATTGACCGTGTCCTTGGCCTTACAGAAGCCTTTTAGTTTTCAGGATGTCCTATTTGTTGTTGCTCTTAGTCTCTGTGCTAAGAGATCTTACTCATGTTATATTTTGCAAGTGGTCTCCTGTGTCAATGCATTGCTGGCTACTTCCCACTATTTCTTTTTCAGTTTTTGTTTCAGAGTTTCAAGACTGGGTATCTCTGTATGGCTATGGAGCCTGTCCTGGAAGTTGTTCTGTAGACCAGGCTGGCCTGGATCTAAGATCTGGCTGGGATCAAGGGCTCGTGCTATCACCACCCAGCTTTCTATCAGGTTGAAAGTACCTGGATTAATGTTGAGGTCCTTGTTCCACTTGGACTTGAGCTTTGTGCATGGTGATAAGCATGGGTCTATTTGCAGTCTTCTACATATTGACATCCACTTATGCCAGCACCGTTTGTTAAAAATGCTTTTCTTTTTCCATTCTACTATTTTGGATTCCTTGTTAAAATTCATGTATTTTAGGTGTGTAGCTTATTCTCAGGGTATGTGATACCATTCCCTTGATCTTACTATCTGTTTTTGGGTCAATAGCAAGCTGTTTTTATTATTATAGGTCTATCGTGGAATATGAAGTCAGGGGTGGTGTTTCCTCCAGAAGTTCCTTTATTGTACAGGATTGTTTGAGCAAATTCTGGGTTTTTTCATTTTGCCTATCAAGTTGATTATTGTTGTTCTTTCAAGGCCTGTGAAGAATTGTGTTGTGATTTTGATGGAGATTGCATTGAATCTGTAGATTGCTTTTGGCAAGATTGCTATTTGTATTGTGTTGATCCCACCTATCAAAAGGCAAGGGGAACATTTCCATTTTAATATCCTCTTCAATTTCTCTCTTTAGTGCCTTTAACTTCTTGCCATACAGGTCTTTACTTGTTTGAGTTATCCCAAGTTTTTTTATATTTGTGTGTAGTGTAAAGGTTGATTCTGGGTAATCTCAAGTGACCATGATTTTAATTTTCTCAAAGAGGTGGCACATTCTTAAATAGTAGGAGAGAGATGTGGAATTTGATTAAAATCAATTTATTGATTTAAAGATAAGGTATGAAAATGGTATGACAGACTTTGACAGTCTCCCTTGGAGGTCCTCAGTGTCCCTGAAGAGGGGGTGGGGGTTGGGTTGGGCTTTTGGGAGGGAACAGGGGAGTATGGGAGGGTAATTGAATGGGAGAATTGATAGGCAAATAAGAGTGCCTATAAAATAACAAAATGATGAAAATAAGATAAGGTATGAATGATACAATTCAGTAATCCATGGAGAGAAGCTCATAGGGGAAGTGTGTTTGTTCACACTGAGAATCTCATGACTCTGCACAGATGGAAGCTAGGTAGAATGTATAGGCCTGCTTTAACTACAGAACGAAATGCTCTCTCCCAATATCTGCAAAACTTTACATATTGTGCACACATACTAAACAGTTGCCTCTGAAAGAAATTAAAAACAACAAATACAGTCCCTGAAAAGTTAATATTCTCATATCTAAATTCTTAGACATACATTGCAAGAACAGACTTGTGGGAAGGAAAGCACATTCAAGGCCAGGCTGAGTAACATAGAGTAAAACTTTGTCTCAGCAAAGGAAACAAAACTGTGTGTGGTGGTAACTGCCTGTGAACCTTATACTGTGTTAGTTGAAAGCAGGAATGTCAGGACCAAGAGTTCATAGAACAAATGTAGCAGTGAGAAGTGCCAAATATTCGTATGGTTGGCTGCATGGTACCAAACTTGGCCCTCAGAATTTGGGTGATAGGTGGGTTGGTCTGCTGTGTGGGGCCCTGGAAGTAGCCCTAGTACCAACCCCAGGTACAGGAACTGGCTTTTTGAAACCCAAACCTGGTGGTGGATTACCTTGTTTAGCTTTGATACAAAGAGGGAGGGTTTGGTTCTTCCTCAACTTGGCATTCCAGCATTGTCAAATCCCCAATGAAGGCCTTATCCACTTGGAGCAGTGGGTGGGTTTGAGAAGTCGGGAGGGTGGGAACAGAAGAAGGGGAGGAGGGAGAACTGGGGTTGGTAGATATAATGAAAAATAATGTTTTAGGAAAAAAATAAAAAGATCTCTGGTTAGGATACTTGATTCAGACAGGTATCCAATTCACATTTATGTTAGTTTAAAAAGCTGGACTCAGATGGCAATGGAGTCTTGTCCATCATCTGTTGCTGGAATGGTGTTAGCTGATTGAGTCTCCTTTCCTTTTCTAATAGGTTTGTTGGCAGCCTCTCAGCTGGTGTTGAAGCTGTGCTGAATGTACGAGTCTGGGTTGAGTCTGTATCTTGGACTGGAGCTGGGTGTGCAGATGATTCACAAGCTGCTGATTGATAGGGGATTCTCTCTTTTGCTTTGCAGCCCTGGAGAGTCTGGGAGAATCAGAGCACATGGAGAACCATGGGCAACAAGGCTTCCGTGAGAACCTGAGGACACCTGAAGACCTGCTTCCATTTTACTGTTTCCTGGTGCTTGGAGAGCCGGTTACTGTGGGGGAGCTGGATGCATTCCAAGACTTGGCTCCACTGGTTTCGTGGGTGTGCAAGAGGACATAGGTTCCTTGTAGGGCCTGGTTGCACTTGGAGGCTTGGTTGCACTGGGACCTGTGGAGTACTATGGGATCTGGGTTCCTGAGTGGCTCTTGAGGAATTTTAAAACCTGGAGCCTAGCAGTGTGAAGAAACCATACTCAGAAGTTACAAGTTCCAGGTCCTCTCTCCTTCCCCTGGTGCTCTATGTCTCTAACAAGGGAAGAAGGGCACCATGGGTCAGGCAAGACCAAATAACGCCTCCTCACCCTCACCATCTACCTAGGAGCTTTAGTGGCCAAATCACTCTGGATATCAGCAGGCTCTCCCAACTTTTCCAGTACACTGCTTGTGACTGAAGCTTTTTTTCAAGGATGTGGCTTCAAATGTCTTTCCATCTAGAATCTTCCAATTCCTCTTTCTTTGGGAGTGTGTTCAAGATGGGTTTCTCATTATAATTCTTCCGGCTGCCGTGGTATTTGCTTCATAGACTCAGATGGTCACAAATACACAGAGATCCACCTGGCCTTGCCTTTTATACCCTCTGTGCTAGATATTTTTATATCAAGTTGACACAAAGTGAGGAGCATATTCTTAATTATAGATTGAGAGAGGGCCAGCCACAAGATATGGGATAGTAGGCTCTGCACAACACAAGGCAGCACAATAGATCCAACTCTGCTAGTAGAAGTATTGGTGAGCCATCCCCAAAATTGAGAGCATAGAACAGCTCCAGTGGACCAACCCTACACCTGCCCAGTCCCAGTAGCAGGCTTGTGACTTGGCCTGCACCAACACCTACACCATCAGTGGTCTGCAGGAGCATACGAAGGGACCTGGTCCTCAGACCCAAACAGAGTGGCAGTGGGTGTCCTGGAAGAGTCCTAGTGGAGGCCCCAGCATCAAATCAGACCAATGATCCTTTGTAATGAACACTTGCAAGTAGACATATACCAGCCAAGGAGTATACGGCATGACTTGTTGGGTAACGCTGAAGCCTCCATGATGAGATTTTTAATTCCTTCCATTAAAACAAAATTATTTTCTTCATTTTTTCATTTGAATTTTGTTTTATTCAGGGAGGGGAGTGAAGGTGCAGAGGGTAGCTGTGAAGGGACAAGGAATGAATGGGATCAAGATACACGATGTGAAAACACACAGAATAAATTTTATTAATAAGAAAAGGAATTTGGAGCTAAACTATCTGGCCCTAACCTTCTTTTGGTTTGGAGACTTTCATGGCTGTTTCTATTTCCTTAGGGATTATAGGTCTGCTTAAATTGCTTATATGATTATGATTTAACTTTAATACCTATTATCTATTAAGAAAATTACGCATTTATGTTTGAATTTCCAATATGGTAGAGTGTACATTATTAATGTATATCTTCTTACAATTCTCTAGATGTCCTCAGGGTCTGTTATGTCCCCTTTTTCATTTCTGATTTTGTTGATTTGGATGGTCTCTCTGCCTTTTCAATAATTTGGAATGTTGGTTTGTCTGTTGTTTTCACAGGAAAAATTAAGTGTGTGTTTGTGTGCGCGTGTGAGTGTGAGTGTGTGTGTGTGTGAGTGTGTGTAGGTACTTAGTGCTATGTACTTGACTCTTTGAATCTCTGTCACTGTGTCCCATAAGTTTGTCTTTGATCAGAAACCACAGGAGGCCTCACACCATCTGCAATGAGATCCACTGCCCTCTTCTGGCCTGAAAGCAGACGTGCAGACAAAACACTTATACATAATAAATAAATCTGTTTTTAAAAGTTGGGGATTTTCTGTGTTCGTTTTAATTCTTTTCCAAGAAGTCTTTAATTTTTTCTTTAATCATTTTTTCATCCAGTAGAGAGTCCTTCAATTTCCAGGAGTTGGTGATCTTTCTGTTTTCTTGTTGTTGATGATGTCTGTCTTTATTCTATTTTGGTCTGCTAAAATGCACGGAGTTTAATTTTCTTGTATCTGTTGACCTGGCGATGTGCCAACGTATGTGGTCAGTTTTGGAGAAAGTTCCATGAGATGCAAAAAAGTATTCTGTTTTGCTTGGGTGCAATGTTCTACAAATATCTGTTAGGACTTTTGAGTTGAAATCATCTGCTAGCTTTAGCATTTTCTTTTTTACTTTTTGGCCTGGATGACCTGTCTATTGGTGACACTGGAGCATTGAAGTCTCCCACTAAATGCTGTAGTAGCATTTCTTTTACAAATCTGTATTTGGTGCATAGATGCTAAGAATTGCAATGTCGTCAGGTGGTAGTGATGCATGCCTTTGATCCCAGTGCTCAGGAGGCAGAGGCAGATGGATCTGAGTTCAAGGCCAGTCTGGTGTATAGAGCAAGTTCCAGGACAAGCTCCAAAGGTACACCTGCCTCACACACACACTGAGTATTGAAACCTATAAACATTGAGTTGCCTAAACCAAGGTCTTCAGCTGCTTCATTTGTCCAAATTGGATATGTATTCCCCTTCTGGTTTGAAAAGTGTGTACAAGGTGAAATTTTATCCTGATTCTTTGCCACCACCACCCAGAGTACTCCTAGTATCTTAAAGTGTTGATGATTTGCAATGCAAAGTAAGATACACTTTAAATTTTCTGAAAGACCATTTTATTTAATGAAAAATGGTGAGTGGCAAAAAGTTAAGTATGAAAATTCACAGTAACACAGGCATTTAACAAATCTGAAATCTCAGAGCCCAGGAAGCAGGAAACATATTGCCAGAACTTGGGTCACAGACAGGGATAAGTTAGAAAAACACTATATACCTATTTTGTATATTTCAAAAATTGACCCAATTTAGTTGGAAAAAGAAATCCCTGAGCCAGGGAGCAATAGCGCACACCTTTAATCCTTATGTGGAATTTCTTTCTAATTGGTGTTCAAACTCTGTTACCAGCTAGAATCACCACACTCAGGTGACAAAAGCAAGCTGTTCACAGAAAATTCCATGCTAGTCTTGGCAACAAAGGGCTCTCTGAAGTCGTAGGAAGTGGGGCATAGGCCTGCAGGTCAGTGTGATAGTTACTGGCTACTCAATCTCCCTCAGCCCTCTTCTCCATCTTCCTCTGTCTTCTTACCCCATCAGCCACTCTGGCCCCATGGGTAACAGGGCAGGCCTGGTTAGCCTCCCTGGGTTTTAGGCTGACAGAGCTGAGGGCACACCCCTCAAGGTTGAGGGCAGTTTTTCTACATCTGACGCCCCTGGTACCTGCTCCTGCCTCTTCTCCTCCGCTTCCTCTTCTTGCTCTCTTTGGAGCTCAGTGACTCAGTCTCATCCCCCTGGGCCTCATCCAGGGCTCCCGATTCCTGGGGCTTTGTGCTCAGCAATGAGGGATCCTCAGCTTTCCCACTGCTCCCACTCAGGTCCCTTCCAGATCCATAGGTCTGACCCTGGGTGCCAGCCTCTTGGAAGGGCATCCCGGAGCCCTCATCCTTATCTGCCTGTCCTAGTACCATCAGTGGCCGTGGTATACCATGAGGTCTGAACCTCTGCAGCTTGTCATGGGGCCCCCAGACAAACTGGCAGCGAGGTCTGAAGTGCTCCCATGCAAAGTACACAAGCTCCCGGCGCTGGTGTCTGCAACACACGGCGAACATGAAGTAGTCCAGGACACTCTGACGCACGCTGGGCAGTTGGTGCTGTACCAGTGTCTCCTCCAGGAAGAAGCGGACCAGCGGTGCCTGGTAGTGCTCTAAGCCCAGCTCTCCCAGCGACTTGAGGATGCGTGTAATGCGCAGGTTGTTGTGCCTGTGACTGTTGAGGTTCTGGAAGCGTGGCTGGAAGTTCTGTGCACGGCAGACGGCACCGGTGTCCCGGTCCTCAAGTTGGATCCCATAGAAGCCCAGCATGAGTTCATAGGCCCGGACCAGACGCTCTTTGACCTCCTGGGAGCTTTTAAATGCCTCAACCTCCTTGAGTGTGAGGGGCTTGGCATGCTGGTTCACTCCTGGTTCCCTCAGAGGAAACAGCCACTGGATATAGGAGTGATTCTCTTCAAGGATGACATAGTTGTCTTTCCAGTTGTGAAGAATTTCCTCAATGTAAAGACCGTTTGGCTGGAAGCAGATCTCATTTTTGTAGAAGCGCAGGTTAGACATGTCGCCATTGCAGTCTTGATCTGCCAAATCCGGGTAGTGGTGCCGATACCTTCGCATGTCCTGCATAGCTCGCCAGTTTCGGTACCGGGTCTTCCTGGACTGGATCACACCTGGCCGTGGCTCCTTTTCGTTGCTGTGCTTGCTGTCCTTGTCCTCATGGCCTTTATCATCTGCCTGGCCGTCTTCAAAGCCTTCCTTGCTCTCGTCCTCCCAGGTGGAATCGTAGTCCAGGTCATCCATTCTCAAGAGGCAGGAATGGCTTTCCATGGAAAGGAAAGGGAAAGAGGAGTACTTGTCTGTAAAAATGGAAAATATGTTGAAAGCCTGTTATTAACATGTCTACACTGTGCATGCATTTGGACAGTAACCTGCCAAAGGACATTTGTGGAAGTAAGAAAACAAATGTGTGGACCACGGAAATTAATTAAACTCAGTTTCTCAGGCTTAGTGAAAAAGGCTTTGACTCTGCCATCTCCTAATCTTCAGAGCCCTCGATTCTAAGGGTTCTGTCTGGAGGAAGAGCAGAGAATGACACCAGGTTTCTGTATCACCAGCTGGTCTCAAACTCAATGAATGACTAAGGATAACCATGAATTTCTGATCCCCCATCTCACACATGCTGACATAAGAGACCCAGATCCCTTGAGTGTACATTTTTCATCCCTTTTAGAAGTCAATGAGTACCTCTTGTTGACATTGTGTCTTAAAAGGATAATTATGTTGCATTCTTTCTGGCCGTTTTATCCCCCTTCTTTGACTACTTGGAAGACTCTAGTCCTATGTCTGTTCTTGTTATGATCCTGGGACAGGAGAGTAATTCTGTTTTGAAGTTGTGCCCAATTGTTTCTCTATTGAAATCTTTTTAAGCCACATTGTTAATCAGTGTGGCAGTTTCTCAGGAAAATGGGAATCAATGTATCTCAAGAGGCAACAATTACACTCTTAAGCACAAACTCAAAGGATGCACCACAAGGACATCTGTTCACCTATGTTCATAGCAGCATTGTTTGCAATAGCCATAGCCTGGAAGCAACCTAGATGCCCCCAGCTGAAGAACTGATAAGGAAAATGTGGGGCGTTTACACAAGGGAGCACTACTTCATTTTAGAAAACAACGACACTGTGAAATTCACAGGCACATGGATGGAACTGGAAGAAACCATACTGAGCCAGGCAACCCAGACACAGAAAGACAAACTGCTATGTACTCACTCATAAGTGGATGTTATATATAAGCCAAATGGTAACCAGCCCTCAGCCCATAACCCCAGAGTAGCCAGAAAACAAGGAAGACCCTAAGAGAGACATACATGGATTGCCTGACAACTAGAAAAGAACAAGATATCCTAAGTAAATTGGGAACATAGGGGGAGAAGGAGGGAGGAGGAGGAGGAGAAGGAGAACAGAGGGATCAGGAAGGTCAAGTTAGAATTACAACAGAGAAGGAGAGCAAGGAAAGAGATACCTTAAGAGAGGGAGTCAGTATGGGCTTAACAAGTAACCTGGAACTAGGGAAATTTGCAGGAATCACAAGGATGACCTCAACTAAGAATCTAAGCAACTGTGGAGAGGCTATCCTAAATGCCCTTCCCCTATACTGAGATTGATGACTACCTCAATGCCACCATAGAGACTTCATCCAGTAGCTGATGGAAGCAGAATCAGATATCTACATCTATGCACTGAGCCTCACTCCTGGATTCCATTTGTAGAGAGAGAGGTCTGATGATCAAAGGGGTAAAGATCTTGCTCGGGAAACCCACACAATCAGCCATCCTGATGAAGTGGACCTCACAAACACCAGACTCACAGTTGACAAACTTGCATAAGACACAACAAGGCCCCCTTAACATGAGTGTCAGTTGGGGAGCTTGGGCATTCCATGGCACCACTGGCATTTTAGCCAGTATTAATCCCTATTGCATGAATGGGATTTTTGAGCCTATTCCCTGTGGAGGGATACTCTCTCAGCCTACATGCATTAGGGAGGGCCTTGGTCCTGTCTAAAATAATGTGACTGCCTTTTATGATACTACAAGTGAGGCCTCACCCTCCATGAGGATTGGATGAGGTGTAGGATTGGGTGATATTCAGGAGAATGGGGAACACAGAGGAAAGGTAACTGGGCTCTGTAGGTAAAGTAAGATTTTAAATTAAATAAAATACAGAATAAATAACAAATATAGAATAAAAATACAATATAAAAGAATTCAAAAGATATAAAAACAAATATTTCTCACACAACAAGATTTTTCAGTTGGGTGGTAGTTTAGTATATAAAGAATTTTTTTTAAAGAAGTGTAAATGCAAGTACGGCTGACAGTTTGGTGACCCACACAGACACCTTTAAGCCCAGCACCAGAGAGGCAGAGGCAGGAGGATCACTGAGCTGGAAGGCCACTTATGAAATAATGAGTGTTACAGACTAGCCAAGACTACACTGAGAAACCCTGTCTGATAAAACAACAATAAAAGGAAATAAGTTTTAACTGGCTGGGTGTGTTGCTACATGCCTTCAACCCCAGAAATCAGGAGGCAGAGGCAGCAGAGATCTAGAGGGTCATGCACAACAGATGGGAAATGTACTGTGTATGTTTATCTTAGTGATGGTTAAATAAAATACTATTTGGCCAATGGGACAGGAAGTTAGACAGGACTAGGAGTCAAAGAGGATTCTGGGAAATGTAGTAGAGAAGTGATCCAGGCAGGAAGTGACATAGCAAGGAGACTCATATTTAGCAAGAAAACAGGAAGTTTCTTATTCACCTGCTCCAGCTGCAGAATGTGATCTACCCCCAAGGAGGGACGCCAATAAGGCGTCCTATAAGATAAGTTTTATAAAATATATAGATGTATGATAATTGAGACTGAGCTAACAGATGAGAATCCTAGTCATTGGCCAAGCAGCATTGAACCTAATACAAGTTTCTGTGTTTAGGCGGGTGGCTGGCCTAAACCTCACACATGGCGATGGGACCCAGGTAGCTTTTGGCGGAAAGATTTATCCTAACACACAACCTAAATTACATAGAGAGTACCAGTACACCCAGGACTATATAGAGTGTCCTGGCCTCAAAAAACCAAACAAGCAAAATGCAACAACTTTAGCCATCAGATCAATGAGAATTAAAATTACTTAGAGATATTTTTCTTACTCAGAAATGCCAACATAAATAAAACCAACAACAGATCATGCAGCTGAAGGTGTTGGGAGGAAAAGTTGTTGAAAGAAAAAATGGTACAGCCATCTCACCCACACAATCTAACCAGAAGCCGGAGTCGCCAACATACCCTGGATATCAGCAGGCTCTCCCGTCTTGTCCAGAACACTGCGGGTACTGGAAAATCTGTTCCCAGGACCGGGCCTTAAATTCTCTTCATTCCAGGTCCCTCCTACATGCTCCACCCTTTATTCCATCTCCTCCTACAGATCCTCCCACTGTAGGGTCCCACACACTCTACTGCCCCACCCTAGGAAGGATTAGCATAATTGAACAACAACAGCTCCTAGTGGTGAAGATATATGGGAGGAATGGATCAACTTTTACACTGATTTGGGAGTTCAAAGTGGTAGAGCCATGCCACCACTGCAATCTACCCAGAAGCCTTACGGGCAACTTACCCTGGCTATCAGCAGGCCCTATCGTCTTCCCCAGATCGCTGCTGCTGTTTGTAGCTCCAGTCCAAGTGCCTGGCCTTAAATATATTTTCTATCCAGGCCCCTCCCAGTCCTCCACCTTTTTCCCATCATTCCAAGAGACCCTCACACTAAATCCTTAACTGGCCTTGAACTTTCTTTGTATGTGATGATGACCTATATCAGTTGGAATTCACAAGGAGCCGAATGGCACACCACACAAGCGATTAGATGCTGAGGAGGTCCCAAACTACCCACTTAACAATACCTCAGCCATTTGAATTTTGTTGTTTGCTAAGGCAAATTATCAATTTATAGCTCACACAGTGCCATGGTTTGCAGATGTTTTGATGAGCATCTGACAAGATAACATTAAAACATGAGTCTGTTTTTTTTTTGTTGTTAGTTTTCAATTTTTTTTGCACTGAGTTTTCTTCTTTCTATGGAATCGCATTGAACGCAAACTTGAAGCAATGTCACCTCCACGTGCTAAGAAGTGACTCTTCCCCAGGATGCATTTTAGGAGCTTTGCTATGAATTAATATATATTGGAAAAGTTATGAAGGTTTTCAAAATGGGTTTGGTGGCACACACTTTAATCCCAGACTTTGGAGGCCAAGGCAGGTGGATCTCTGAGAGATTGAGGCAATCCTGGTGTTCAAAGAGAGTCCCAGAATAGTCATGGATGTTACACAGAGAAAGCCTGAGTGAAGAAACCAAAAAGAAAATTTAGGAACTGAGCCGGGCGTTGGTGGAACACGCCTTTAATCCCAGCACTCAGGAGGCAGAGGAAGGAGGATCTCTGTGAGTTCCAGGCCGGCTTGGTCTCCAGAGTGAGTGCCAGGATAGGCTCCAAAGCTACACAGAGAAACCCTGTCTGGAAAAACCAAAAAAAAAAAAATTAGGAATTGAACTAACCATCCATGGTAATGCAAGAATTTCACTGACTCACATAACCATCTCCCCTGCCCCAAAGAATGCAATCTTAGAGACTGCAAAATCTACGACCAGTGTTTGTTTGTTTGTTTTTCATGACAATGTTTTTCTGTTTAGCTTGGGAGCTTGTCCTGTACTCACTCTGTAGACCTGTTAGACCTTGAACTCATTTAGATCCATATCCCTCTTGGATCCAAGTTCTGGGGTTAAAGGTGTGTCCCTCCACCACCCAGCCTACCCCCAACATTTTAAAGTGTTGATGTTTTGCAATTCAAAGCAGTAAGATACAGTTTAAATTTTACTAAAGACCATTTTATTTAATGAAAAATGATGAGTGGTGAAAAGCTAGTTATGAACACTTCTCCATTACACAGGAATTTAGCAATTCTGCAATCTCAGAGCTCAGGAAGCAGGAAACACATTGCCAGAACTTGGGGCAAAGCCAGGGCTGCATTAGAAAAACACTGTGTAATTATTTTGTGTATGTCAAAATTTGACCCAGTTTAGTTGGAGAAAGAAAACCCTGAGCTGTGCTGCAATAGCATACACCTTTAATCCCAGCACTCAGGAGGCAGAGGCAGGGAGATCTCAGTCAGTTCAAAGCCAACCTAGTCTACCTAGAGTGTTCATCAATAGAGAAACCCTTTCCAAAATACAAAAAGAAAAATGAAAGTAAGTGAGAGCAAAGAGAAAGGAAAATACCATGAGGCATCTTTTCTTTTTAATTTTTTCTCTCATGTGCATCCTCACTGCAGGGCACCTCCCTTTTCTCCTCCTTTACCTTCTCCCAGCCTCACCTCAATGCCTGAGTAATTCCTCATCTACCTACCTGCAGAAAATACCTGGCTTGCCATGATAACAACCAAACCATGTGGTTGGTGGTGGTGCTCGCCTTTAATCCCAGCACTCAGGAGGCAGAGGCAGGTGGATCTCTGTGAGTTCAAGACCAGCCTGGTCTACAAGAGCTAGTTCCAGGACAGTCTCCAAAGCCACAGAGAAACCCTGCCTCAAAAAAAAAAACAACCCCCCCAAACCAATCAAACCATGCATTACAAAATTCAATGAGACTAGCCAGAAACCCTCTTATCAAGGCAGGATATGTTGGGCCCAAAAGTGGGGTCCATCTTTGAGAGATGCACCTCACAGTGTCACTCACAGGATGCAAGTTTGATGCAAAAGCAAAAGGATTTCATTCCAAGGCTTTGGGGTCTTTCTCTGAGAAGAGATATACCCCCTGGATTTTTTTTTAAACTAGCTTATTTACATTTATTTTTTGTGCATTGGTCTGAAGGTGTTAGATCTCCTTGACTGGAGTTATAGACAGTTGTAAGCTGCCATGTGGGTGCTGGGAATTGAACCTGGGTCCTCTGGAAGAACAGTCAGTGCTCTTAACCATTGAGCCATGTCTCCAGCCCCTGTTTTTAAGGCAAGCAGTTTTTATATTTTCCTGGCTGCTAGGCAAGCGTATGACAGCATATTGATTGGTTATAACATACAGGAACCATTTACTGATTGGTTGGGAATTGAACTTACAATTTTGCCTATGAGGTTTTGGAGTGTTTTTTTCGTTTTTCCATCTGCAAGGCCATGGAACAGCCAGTGGTTTTCGAGGAACAGAGTGAGCCAAAATTATTATTATTTTTTAAAAACATGGGTGGTTATGACTCTCTAGAAAATGGTAACTTACAAAAATTTTTAGAAGCCAGACAGTTATTACAGTTATTGAGAATAACAACACTCCTTAGAGACTAAGTGGTTGAGAAACCGGTCATCATGACCAAATATTTCATATGTCCCCTTTTCCAGAAGTATGTGTATGGACAGGGTGATTTCAATTTCATGTTGGTGGATACCATGCCGGGTTTAAGTTGGAGGGTCCCTCATTCCCCTCTTTTCCTTATGGTATATGAGTTGAATCTTCATATTATTGTGTAGATTAGCTAACCACAGGTTGGTACTGCTGTTTTAACATCATTATCTGTCCTGTACTGATGCGATCTCTTATAGTGTCCAGAAGGCGATTTATTCGAGGTCCAAAAGTAAGCAAGAGCATAAGAAAACTTATGGTTCCAAGAATAGTAGAGATGAAAGAGAAAAGAGAAAAAGTTCCCACAGGCCTTGGCCCATTCCAAGGATGTTGGCCCCAACCCTGGGCACATTCTATGGTTTAGACAGGGGCAATCCCCAGGCCCTCTTTGGGTCACACCTGGCTGGCCAACAGACAATCAAGGACTTTCCAGAGTACATTCTGTGGTTTTTCCTTTGTAGAAGACCAGGTCAAACCTGGGTGACCTCGAAAATATAAAATCACACTTTGTAATCAATCACTTTGTAATCCATCACTTTGTACCCCATGCATGTATGCTGATTTGGGTATAAAATCCCTATAAAAAGAGCGTATAACCCTTGCTAGGTGTGCAGCTTTCCCAGTATTGCTGACACCCGAATGCACATTGGTTCTCTTAACTTGCAGCTCTTGATCTGGTTTCTGAGTCTCAGGGTCTCCTCGGGATCCTGTGCCCCTTAGGGGTCTGGCATCTTTCAATTGATGGAAAAGGGCTGTTTAAGTCTCTGACCTGTCTGTCTATGACTCTTTTCAGCCATGATACCACCAACACCCAGATCCAATTCATGGGCAACAACCTTGAGCCTCCCTCTGTTCCCCCAGGTTACTGGATGTGCTGAGATCCAATTTGCCAGGAATTCCCTTTCAAAATTTCTCATCAACGCACAGTCCTGATGTTAGCTACTCTGCTTGCACACGGTCCATTCTATGCATGTTTATAAGTCCACAGCAAGTGATATATTTTTGAGAGAGAATGTACTGATCTTAGTCTACACCTGTAACCCCTCAGCTTTCTTCCCACATGTTTATCCACTTACACCTGTAATGATATGGAAGATACAAATGACCTTTGAATTGTTCTAGAAATCTGTGTGAGGTCAGACCTCAGTTTAATGGGTCAACTCCCAGGAAATTTTCTTGCTATTCAGAGAGTAATAAGATTAATGACAATCACTGCCTGAAAGTCTGAGGCACACAGCTTTAATCCCAGCAATCCGAAGGCACAGGCAGGCAGATCTCTGTGAGTATGAGGCTAGCCTGGTCTAAGAGAGCTAGTTCAAGGACAGGCTCCAAAGCTACACAGATAATCCCTGTCTAAAGAAAACAAAATTTATTGACAATCTCTTCTTGGCCTTTTGGTAAAGATCAAGTGTAGTATCGGTTCTTATCAGTTTGAAAATAACTACAGTAATGAATTATTGAAAAATTAACAAAGAGGTGCTTAGTGAGGTAGTGACATAACTCTTTTCCTCTTTGTGGGAAATCCTGGCATAAATCCCCAATGCTAGGTGAAATATAAACAGAGGGTAAAATACACTAATTCACAATATTTTATTACAATCAATACATTAAAAAGAAGCATTCATGGTGGGGTGGCACATACATTTGGTCCCAATTGGGGGAGGCAGAGGCAAATGTATCTCTGTGAGTGTGAGGCCAGCTAGGACTACAGAGAAATTCCAGGATGGCAACGACTACACCGAAACTCTGTGTGTTTACATATTTTTAATTTGTGTATGTATTCTGGACACACTTATTCTACCACCCACACAGGGAAATAGGAGGGCAGCATGTGCATGTTTCCATTTCCCTTCTATCCTGGCTGGCTGGAAAACACAGGTTAGGTTCCCATGTTTGGAGCGTAATCCCGTTGTAGCTATGTCATCACCCAGAACCAACATCTTGCAATGATTTTTGTATTCTCACAAAATTGGCCCCACCATTTTGTAGTATGTCAGAGGGTAGAATTTGACATGGGGTTTCTGTAGCTCAGGCAGTTCTCAAACTCATTGTATGACTTCTGGTTACTATGAAATTCTGATCCACCTGCCTCACACACACACTGAGTATTGAGACCTATAAACATTGAGTTTGCCTTCACCAAGGTCTTCAGCTGCTTCATTTGTCCAAATTGGATATGTATTCGCCTTCCGGATTGAAAACTGTGTACATGGTGAAATTTTATCCTGATTTGTTGGCGTTTGCAAATGCACTAGTCATGCACCTTTTCTTGATATCAGCTAGGGAGAAAGGACAGAAATATTGTTGTGAAAGATATGATCAATCTTCTATCTAATTATATTTTTCACTTCCTTTTTGTTCCAGAAAGAGTTTCTCTGAGTAGCCACGGCTATCCTGTGACTCATACTGTAGACCAAACTGAACTATGAAATGTTCTTGTATCTGCCTACCAAGTGCTGGGATTGAAGGCATGTCCCACCATTGCCCCATAGGTGTTTTTTAGGGTGGGGTCTCAGGTATGCTTAACTGCCCTTGAACTTTCTTTTAATCTGATGATGATCTGGAGGACTGGGAATCAAGAGCAAGGTCCACCACACAAGGGATTTGATGCTAAGGATATCTCAATCTCCCAACTGGACTAAACCTCATCTATCTGATATTTGTTGTTTGCTAAGGCAAATTATCAGTTCATAGCTCACACAGTGCTGTGATTCACAGTTGTTTTGATGAGTATCTGACAAGCTAACATTCAAACTGTGAGCCTGGATTTGTTATGTTTCCATTTTTCTGCATCAAGTTTTTTCTTCCTATGGAATCTCATTGAATGCAGACCTGAAGTAAATGTGACCTCCAGGCACTGAGAAGTGAGTGTTTCCCACGATGCAGCATTTTAGGAGCTTTCCTGTGAATTATTGTACATTAGGAATGTTATAAAGTATTCAAACTGGGTTTGGTGGCCCATGGCTTTAATCCCAGCACCTTGGAGGCAAATGCAGGTGAATCTCTGAGAGTTGGAAGCAAGCCTGGTGTTCTAAGTGAGTCTCAGAATAGCCCAGGCTATTACACAGAAAAAGCCCAAGTCAAGAAACCAATAAAAAAAAGTGAGGAATTGAACTTTCCTTCCATGGCAAAGCAAGAATTTCACTGACTCACTAAACCATGTTTCCTGAGCACAGAATGCTATCTTAGAGACTGCAATCTCTACTCCCAATATTTTTATTTTATTTTGTTTTTCATGACAGGGTTTCTCTCTTTAGGTGTGGAACTGAAAGACCCCAGACCCCTAATGGCCTCAGCATCCCGAGGAGCCCCCAAGACTCAGAAACTAGACCAAGAGCTGCA
>NW_023277037.1:0-25703 GCF_003668045.3 Cricetulus griseus
TAGAGCCAAAGTCTTACAAACAGCTTGGTATTGGCACAAAAATAGACATGAAGACCAATGGAATCAAATTGATGATCTAGATACTAACCCACATATTAAAAACTCCTGATTTTCTACAAAGAAGGTAAAATTATACAATGGAAAAAAGAAAGCATCTTCAAGAAATGGTTTTGGCATGATTGGATGTTGACAAGTAGAAGACTGCAGATACATCTATATCTCTCACTAGGCAAAAAACTTAAGTGCAAATGGATCAAAGACTTCACCATAAATCCAGCCACACTGATCCTCATAGAAGAAAAAGAGGGAGGTACCCTTGATTGAATAGGAATAAGAGATTACTTCATTTACATAACCATACTAGCACAGACACTGAGATAGACAATTAATAAATGGCACCTCTTGAAATTAAGAAGCTTCTGTAAGGCAAAGGACACAGTCAACAAGACAAACAGCAGCCCACAGAATGGGAGAAGATATTACCAACCCCACATCTGACTGAAGATTTATTTCCAATATATACAAAAAATTCAAGAAGCTAGTCACCAAAACACAAAACAATTCACTTAAACAGTGGGATTCAAAACTAAATAGGCAATTCTCAATAGAGGAATCTAAAATGACTGAAAGAAAAAAGGAAAATGTTCAATATTCTTAGCCATTAGGGAAATGAGAATAAAAACAACTCTGAGATACCATCTTACACTGGGCACAATGGCTAAAACCAAAGATATCAATGACAGTTATGCTGGAGAAGATGTGGAAAAGGGGACCACTTCTCCATTGCTGGTGGGAGTATTTGTATGGCCACTTTGGAAATCAGTTTGCCAATTCCTCTCTTTTGCATATACCTAAAGGATGCACATTGATACAGCAAGGACATCTGTTCAGCTATGTTCATAGCAGCATTGTTTGATAACCATAACATGGAAACAACATAGATGCCCCTCCACTGAAGAATGGATGGAGAAAATATGGGACATTTGCACAATGGAGTACTACTCAGTGGTGAAACAAAACAATGAAATCTTGAAATTTTCAGGCACACAAAACTGTTTTGCCAGTTTTCCCATTGGGAAAAAGGAACCATGTAGGACAGTGGGATACTGGTATAAACCAGAATGAGTGGCAGAAATCCCTTTACAATGCTTAAACAGGACATTGATAAAAGACTTTTCAGTTATCATTCAAAGACTATGTATGATATTACAAACCTGATTTCAGAACTTTACAGATTTCAGAACTGTGGATTTTAAGCAAGAAATAGAAAGTTTTAAAGGGCATTGAACTCCAAGCAAGGAATAAATGAAAACAGTTTAGAATTGTGAAATTGTTCACACCCCACAGATCTGAGAATATCTTATTGTCTTTTGATTGTATGACAACTCAACCTAATGTATGTTCATGATGAAATAGTTAATGTCTGTAACCTTGCTATATGTGTTAGGTAACTGTTATTAGAAACTAGAAGTCAGAGTTCATTCTAATAGGAATGTAACATGTAACTTACAAGCCTTAGGATAGAAGTGTATTTAAGAGAGCAAACTTAAGTAGGGTCTGTACCAAAGGTAATGGAGGGCATTCCCATGCGGATTTTAAAAATGCCGTTTTAACTTTTGTATGTCTCCATCCCACTGGAGAATGTTCGAGGCTGCAAGAGCTAAGGTGATACCTCCCGGTGGAATTTTTCTGATTCAGGAACTCTTGGAGTTGGACCAGGCCCAATTCCCAATAACATCATTTGTTTTACAGAGACTGATTTCAGCCAGAGATGGGTTCAGTTTTCCTTGCCTACAGGGAATCCAAAGACAGAACACGCATGACAGAATGCTTGGTTCCATGATAGCTCCCCCCCACCTCCTCACCCCCCCCACTCCCCCACTCCCGTTAGGTTGAAGAAAGCCACCTAAGCCAGGCACAGCCATCTGTCCCACTGCAGAAGTACAGGTTTCCTTTTCTTAATTTAAGAGAGGGGAGTTGTCAGGAGCCAGGAAAATTCCATTAGGGAATTTCTGAAGGTCCAAACCTATAGTTCCAGGGTTCCAATAAACAGGGGCTCAGGTCTGCATTGAATTGCAGATGCAAACTTATTTGCTCTTCAATAGCAGGGCCTCAGTGGAGAATGTCCCCTTCTTTGCATGTCTACAGAACTAAGCATTTGAATAGGCCTGCCTGAGGGCAATGGGAAGGAGTATGGAAGGGTCCGTAGCGTAACGGGTGAGCTGACCACAGAGGCAGGTGATGGATTGGTGACTGCTGGCAGAGGGGGTCGCGGTTTGGCACGATACAGCGTGCAGTAAAGTACGCAATTCAATGCGGGCAGTGAATAACCGTAACGGTCGTATGTCTGCATGAGCAATAACATGCCAGCAGAGGGTCCGTGACTTCACAGTTGCACCAAAGTGAGTGTTGTCTTCAGGGATAAGGTCTTATTTGCTGGTGATGGTGTGTAGTTGTCCCAACCCATGGGACAGCAACTTAGGGCAAGAAATCAAGGGAGGAAAATGGGGACAAGAGACCCAGAGAAAATGACCACAAGACGGGTTCTGATCAAGTGGCAAATTTTATTTTTCCCAGGCTAGCATATATAGTCAGTAGAGTAGGGTAAAGGAGAGGGGGAGAAGAGGCCAAGAACCTGGTGATGGTTTAAGCAGGATGTCAGAAAACTATAGAAGGAGAATCTTGGCATGGTAAAATTTCATGGGTGGTTGGCTGAGGGAGGGTTGCCTAGGTAAGTAAGTCTTTGGTTGGAATAAATGATTGACATCTGGGATATGTTGTTCCATCTGGGTGCTCAGGATTCTGGAAGCCATTTATAATCAAAAGACAGTTCTATAACCGTGTGGCTTGCCAAGGAGAAGGCTGGGAGAAGGAACATGGAGTAACATGATGGAGAATTACAGGGAAGCCATAGCCTTGTGTTAATACATTGTTTAATAGAAATGGGTTAATAATTAAGAGAGAGCTAGCCAATAAGAAGCCTGAGACATCAGCCAAACAGTTTATAATTAATATAATCATCTGTGTGTTTATTTGGGACTAAGGGACTGTGGAACCAAGTGGGACAGAAACCTCCATCTACAGATTTACATAGCCCATGAATAATTTCACTAACTTTACAATTATTTTCTCCATAAATAGGGTATTGCCTTGACAACACAAATCTGATATCCCAGTTGGAACAGGAAGACAAGGCTATAATATGACCCGTCCAGCAGGCCAGGTTATTTGCGGGTCTCGAGGGGGTTGTCACCTAAGGGGGGGTCAACGGGGGCGAGAGAGGAGGGAGACCAAGCAGCACAAGAAAGGACAAGAGTCTGTCTGTGCAATGTCAAGGTCTCTATTTACTGGGGCTTAGAGTGGGCTTAAATAGCCCTGCAACAATAGAATTGGGGGGAATAATAGAAGGAACATCAGGTATTTGCTGGGACTCGAACATTCTTCTTGTCAGCCGGAACATCTAGTGGTCTTTCTTGGAACAGCGAACAGAAAAGCTCCAGACCCTTTCTTGGAACAGAAGCAGTTAGCAGTTCCACTTGGCCAAACCGTATCTAATTACAGGTTACAGGAGGCTCACAGAGCTGGCTTTAAGCCGCAAACTTAAAGGTCATTAAAAGTCTTACAAAAGTGGGCTTTAAGCCGCATAGTTTTGGGCCCACGGCCGCTAACTCCTCCCCCCTCCAGTTCTTCTTGCCTTTACCCACAAGGAGCGGAGGTCTGCCGGACTGAGCCCCCACCAGGTAGCACCCTCCTCTTACGTGGCGGTCTTCCGTTCATGCCCGCTCTCCTGTTTAGGTTCAGCTTCGGAGCCTTCGCCGACACCGCCGCAAGCCACCTCACTGACTTTACCCGTCTTTGGGTGATAAAAACCCGCCATCCAGGGGTCCCATGTCTTAGGTTAGTCAAGGAGGGAAGGAAGTTGCCCGTCGTTGAGGTGGCCATTTGTACCCGGGGCTATCTGTGTTGCATGCCTAGGGATGGCAAGTATGGCTCTAAAGCCTGTGACTAGACCTTTAACAGTTTAGAAAAATTAAGCCTCTCTTGATGGCCCTAGGGGTTGCCTGGTTCGCTCTGCTCACCACGCTGCTCATCACCTGGGTTCTGGATCCAGTGAGTGATACTGTATGGAGACAAAATCTTTAGGGAGAAGTGAATCTATCTGACTTTTTATAAAGCGAGTCATTCTTTGGAGAGCTCACGGGCCAAAAGAAATCAGCAGCAATAATCTTATAAGAGGTCCCAGGAGAGATGGTAGCAAAGTAGAAAGCCAGGGGGAGGTTGAAAACCAATTTTTATACCAGGACTCTTGTTGCTCTCTTTGTTTCTTTCTCTCCTCTAGATTTTTCTTTATTTTTTATTTATACTATCTTGTACTAACCCAGTTTTATCTTTGTAAAAACAGCACTCTTCTTTAAGAGCTGCACAGAGTCCGCCTTCTTTGAGGAAAATTAAATCCAGTCCTCTCCTGTTTTGCAGTACCACTTCTAACAGGGAGACCAGAGAGTCCTTTAGATTTTGGAGTCCTGTTTGTAGTTCTTTTATATCTTTATCTACTGCTTGGGACAATTGAGTCAAATGTGCATATTGCTGTTTGAAAGTTATTAGGGAAGCTATTCCTGTTCTGGCTCCAGCTACCCCTAAGCCCAGCATGACAGCTAAGGTGATGGCTGAAATGGGCTCTCTCTTATGACGGGGCCTTTCCTCCCAGCTAGGGAGCAGCTCCTCCAGGACCTGTGCTGTTAGGCGGGGCAAAAGCTGTACCAAATGACGCAATAATCTTTACTCTCTAGAAACTGAAAGGTGGAAAAAAGGTGGTGAGTCCCTGAGAGCAAGCAAAATAAGTTCCATCAGGTGCAGCTACATATGTAGATGACTGGCTAATAATGATAGTTTGGCTGTACATTGGCTGTAAGGGTTCTGGGAAATGGAGTTCCGGTCCTCTAATATGGAGGCCTTTGCCTGAGACCTGACTTAAGGTCAAGCCCTCATGATTCACGGAATGCCATCTTAGTGAGGAAGTCTCATTAGTGAAGAGAAGGTTTTTGAAAGTTAGCATGTCCTCATAGAAGGGCGGCCTAGGGGAAAAGCAAATCCAGCATTCCTGATGGTGAGAATTATTAAGGGACTGTAAGGCTAAGGCAGAAGCATTTACTATGGATTTAAGGCCTGAGAATTCCAGTCCTTTAGGACTGTGGGGGTTTTTATAGTCGTCAGGCAGCTCAGAATCTAATGCCTCTAGGAGATGGTAGAGGACCAAAACCAGTTTTTTGAGGATGGCGTCAATTTGAGACTTAATGAATCTGGTTAGTTTTTGAAAAGGTAGAGGTGACAATTTAAGTAGTTAATCTAGTAGAACAGGCAAGGTAGGAATTAGTAAGTGCCTGCAATTCCTTGATAAAGGGGAGGAGTGGAAGAATATCAGATCCAACAGTCCTCTATAAGGGAGTGGTTGGCTTGATGAAGGGCCTGAACAGTAGGGTTAATTAAGGAGAGAATAAGGTCATCGGAGGAGGGAGGTCCTGGAGGGAAAATGGTCAGGGGTTCCCTAGTCTGGAGAGGCCCCTAAGGCTAAAGCACATAAATCAACTATCAGGGGGGAATAGGAGGGGGTGGTCGTAATAGTTGTGGAATCATTGGCAGCATCATTGGCTTGGATGAGGATCATCCAGGTGTAGTTGTAGATCTGATAAGGGCTTCCAGTGGCAATGACAATTGAAGGTGGGAAACACAAGTAGCCAAAAAGACAGCATCTTTTATCTAGAATTAAGCAGAATTAGAAGGCTTCTCAGGAGCTTCCCCTGGGTGGATTATTTAGTTTTAAAAGGCATTTAGGCAACCATCTAGCATTATTGGCCTGAGTATCAAAAATCTATGCATGTCCTTTTCCCCAAATGAGGACTAGATCTGGTCTGTGCCATTTGTAAGTTAAGGGATCTTTCCATAAGGCTTAAGTATAATTTTGAGCTATTGATGCATGCCAGAGGCTATCCTCGGCTGATTAAGGCATGCCCCACCACTGCCTGGCTTGTGGGCTAGCCTCATGTCTGGCCACTGCTACAGAAGCACGGAGGCAGGCGTTTCACTCCCCCAAGTCAGCGGCATGCTGCGTCCCCAAAGGCCCAGCCATCCAGAGCTGCTACAGGCTTGGCAGGCAGGTCCACGCACGCTGGGCGGGACTAGGCCACAAGAGCTGTCCCAGTAGCACCGGTCTCAGGAATTAAGCACAAAATTGCTGGAAAGCTTTGTTAGTATATCCAGACCCATTATCTGTTTTTATAACTTTTGCCATTCCCATGTAAGCAAAACATCTTAAACAGTGACTTATAACATGCCTGGTGGCTTTTCCTGTTTGTGGAGTGGCACATTTTTAACTTGCCAAACTCTTTAATGTGAGTCACATCCATTTGCCATAAATGGTTGGGGAGCAGGCCTTGAGGATTCATCCTTAAATTAGCCATAGCCATATTGTGGACCTATTTCACATTATTTGATGATTTGACCAGCAGTCTCTCTGGTTAAGCCAAATTTCTTACTTAGACTTTTACTATTATGAAGAAAGTTACAAGCCTGTTGAGCTTTTTCTATTTGAGGCAAATCAGCTGATTTTGTTAATCAGTTAATTCATTCCACTTGGCTAGTAATCAGGGAAAGGCCTATTTAATAGGTTCCCATTGTGACCCATAAACATGATAATTCTCTTAGGTGAATAACATTTTGAATTTGCTCAAATTAATCTAATATTGGATCCTATGTATGGAATTGTCTCTATTGCCATAAGATCCTTGAAGACATAGTGACTGTCAGTATATAAATTAAATGAATTATTTACCAGGATTTAAAAGACCATTATAACAGCTTGCAGTTTAATTATTTGAGCTGAAGCCAGAGCTGTCTGCTCTATCTATTTCTTTCTGTTAATAACCTATATAAGTGACTCTCCCAATAGAACCATTGGTAAAAATTAACATAGCATATTTTTATAGGACTGCTTTTTATAATTTTGGAAATACAAAATGCATTAGTGCAAATTGTAACAGTTCATGAGCTAGAAACTGATTATTAATTCTTCCTGAAAACTGAGCAATGACAATCACCCATAAATCATTGTTCTGAAACCATCAATTAAACTGTTGCTTAGAGTAGGAGACATGTATCATACTTTGTTCTCTTCTAAAATACTTTCTAAAACATTGAACAAATACGCATTCTGGTGTCAGCAATTTCGGGGAAGCTGCACACCCCAGCAAGGGTTACAGGCTCCTTATACAGAAAAAAAAACACAGATCAGCATACAGGCAAGGGGCATAAAGTGATTGATTACAAAGTATGATCTCATGTTAGAGTGGTCACCCAGGTGTGACTTGCTTTTCTACAAAGGAAAAACCATAGAATGTACTCTGGGAAGTCCTTGATTGTTTGTTGGCCAGCCAGGTGTGACCCAAAGAGGATTGTTTTGGCGATTGACCCCGTCTAAACCATAGGATGTGCCCGGGGTTGGGGCCAACCCCCTTGTAATGGGCCAAGGCCTGTGGGAAACTTTTTCTCTCTGTGAACTAAAATCTTTTAAAACTTTTTCTCTCAGCAAAATAAAATATTTCATTCCCCCATCTTTTTTTGTGAGGTTTTAATCCTAAAACCCATGGTCCTGCTTATTGCCTGAGAGCCTGATATTGCTGATTAATAACTTGGGCTTGGGTTATGGATAAGCATTCTTTAATAAATCGGAGTAGGTGATTAAGAATGTATAGCCCAAAAGTAAGCAGCAGTAAAAGAATAAGTAGGGGTCCTAAGCGGGTGGAGATTCCTTTAAACCAGCCTTGTTGGAACTCCCGTTCCTTTCACCGCTGGTTGAGTTTTACTCTGAGCATGGCCATGGAATCCCTAATAACTCCAGAATGGTTAACATAGAAACAGCACTCCTCTTTTAGGGCAGCATAGAGTAATCATGGAATTGTTGTCTCTCCAGCGTCCACGTCAGGGAGTGAGAGATATGAACTTGTCTACCTTTCTAGTTAGTTGTTTAGGTATATCTGGATCATTATCCCCTTATAGAATTTTACTTAAAGGATTTAAATCATCATTAGATGTCCCAAAAAATACTTAACCAATGAATATTTTATAACAATTTCTAAAAAACTCATTTAAAAGATTTTTAAATTATCTTTTCTAATTATTATCTATTAATCCCTAATTTCTTTAGAATATAACATATGTCTTTAACAGTTCTCTAGATTTATTTAGAGTTTCTGAGTAGCCTTTTCTAATCTAACCTTCGAGGCTGACAAGCTGATAAAAACTCATTTGCATGTTAGCTGACCTGTAAAGACACATTCAAGCTGTCAATCTAACAGGTTGGCTCTTTCCTGAGGCTTCTCATAAACCCTTTTTTAAAATCACGCATCAACCCTTATTTTCTAGATGTCCTTTTTTAACCATAAAATTTTAGTAAGACCTACATCCTCTCTTCTGCCAAATTTTATAGTATCATAGATTCCTCATATCTCCAAGCTAATGCTATAAACTTTTGCTAACTTTTTAATTGACTATCTCCACGGGATCAAATCATAATTTTTCCTGTTAAGACATTGACTCATTAACTGGATGCTCTTTTTGACTCTATTAAAGTGATTTTGATATTTTTAAAACAATATCCAAGGCAATGTAAATATCTCTAGTCATATCCAAGGCAATTTAGGCATTTCCATTCATCCGCATTCATAAATTCACAATCACATCACGCATCCAGGTGTGGCCACACCATTCATTCATAACTTGCATACATCTCACATTTCTCCTTTTGCCTAGGTTATGATCAGCTTGTAAAAAGAAAAATCCCTAATTGAAATTTTTAACATAGTAGCTTATAGTCAATCATTGAAATATGAGCAGCACCTAAAATTCGTGAATAATGGCGACTCAAGTCGATCTCTCTAAAGCCTAAATATGGTTGGCCTTTCTTCTTCATTGTTCTAAAGCTCAGACCACAGTCTGTCTGGCGTGTATCAATAGCATTTATATCATTAATTTAGGCCTCGACGCATGGGTGGCAGTTCCCAAGGCTGTAAGTTGCCGAGCCCCAAGGCCTGACCGCTCTTCTAAGAAATCCGCCAGCACGAGAGCAGCAGTGAGATGCTCCATGGCGCAGAATGGCAAGAGCCCCCGGAGGGTGAGAGCACTCAGGCTGAAGGAAAGGGGAAGTCAGTCTTGGCTTGAATGTACAACTGAACAATAGGTCGAGGACGTTCTGAAGGAAAGTCTTTCACCAGTTCGCCAGCAAGAGGCAGACCTCTACACTAGAGTTCAGGAGCTGCAGAATGGCATGTCCTGAGCAGAGCCAAATCATTTAAAGATAGACACTCAGGACCATTCGTTTGGGGGGGTTACAAGCGTCATAGCACTACCCTAAATACAACTCCCAACCTTTTCCAGTCGTGGGAGCTATGTCTGTCCCCAATTGCCAGCCAGGATCAGAAGCATAGCCGGGACCCCCGTTATACAAGCTTTATCAATAAACAAAAAATGAACTAAATCTTTCTTTTTAACTCTTATTTCTTTTTATCTTTTCCTTTTTAATTCCCACTCCTTTTATTTTTCTTTTTAACTCTTATTCCTCTCTCCCTAAGACTACTCTTTACTTCTCTGATAAAGAGGGCCTCCTTAGAGGCTGTTTTGCCCATGACTATAATGAGACAGCAGTACTTACCTTGAGACAGACCTGTGCACGAGCGATGCAGGGCGTTTCCACTTTGGGTCGACTAGTCTCTTCTTCTCTTGGTGCTGTCCGGAGACCACCTTACCTCGAGCCACACGTTGGGCGCCACTTGACCCGTCCAGCAGGCCAGGTTATTTGCGGGTCTCAAGGGGGTTGTCACCTAAGGGGGGGTCAACGGGGGCGAGAGAGGAAGGAGACCAAGCAGCACAAGAAAGGACAAGAGTCTGTCTGTGCAATGTCAAGGTCTCTATTTACTGGGGCTTAGAGTGGGCTTAAATAGCCCTGCAACAATAGAATTGGGGGGAATAATAGAAGGAACATCAGGTATTTGCTGGGACTGGAACATTCTTCTTGTCAGCTGGAACATCTAGTGGTCTTTCTTGGAACAGCGAACAGAAAAGCTCCAGACCCTTTCTCGGAACAGAAGCAGTTAGCAGTTCCACTTGGCCAAACCGTATCTAATTACAGATTACAGGAGGCTCACAGAGCTGTCTTTAAGCCGCAAACTTAAAGGTCATTAAAAGTCTTACAAAGGTAGGCTTTAAGCTGCATAGTTTTGGGCCCACGGCCCCTTACAATAATAGAGGACAAATGAATTGTTCCAGGCATCTCTCCAGGGGAGCACAAGTTTATCTTCTGAGAAGTCACTCTGGCCTGGGGTGCAAGAGTGAAAAGTATTCTTTTCCTCTGACAAAGGTAGACACGAATGTTGGGTATGAGCTACCACTATTTTTACTTTATCTCAACTCTGCCTTTGTCATCTCACATGTGGGCCTGTGAAAGAAAAACAAGGATGCAGTTCTTTGTGTTTTAAATTTTAAGTCATAGGCTGGAGAGATGACTTCAAGATTAGGAACACATAACTGCTCTTGCAGAGACCCAGAGTTTAGTTACCAGCATCCACATAGGAAGACTCACACCTGCCTATAATTCCAGCTCCTGTGGATCCAACCCCTCTGTTTATGACACACATCAGTATATACAAGCATACATAAACCTAATTAAAATTTTTAAGAATAAATTTTAAGTCACAATTCCCATTCCTGATTATTTATTTTGTCTATTTCTTATGAATCTCAGTATATGTCAGTTTTCTATAACTCCTAAAACTTCCAGAACCCACTTCCCTGTCTTTTCAGTCTTTACCAATTATTGTGATCTCTCAAAGTCTTCCTTAAATGATGTATGCACCTCACCATTTTTTCTTTTTCTTCTGTTGACTTATTTTTCTTTTTAATTGGTTTCAGCAACATTGGTAGAAAAGCCACCAACTAAAAGACACTCCCAGGGACAGGTGGCTTATATTTGGCAGCCTATAGAGTTGAAAGATCTTAAGCATATTAAGGATTCAGTTGTCTCATATGGTCTTTATAGTCCATATTTAAAACAGCTTTTACATTCATGGGCCACCTTTAACAGGGTGATGCCCACAGATTGGCTAAGACTGGTGACAGCCGTACTTGAGAATTCTTGTCAAATCGAATGGAAGGCGTTAATCAGGGAAGCAGGAAAGCTTCTTGAACCTCAAGCCATTAGGGACGGTCATGAGGCACCTCTTGAAAAAATCTTGGGTGAAGGTATTTATTCTGACCCACAGGTTCAGCCTGAATAGGACGACCATATGCTGCCCCTATGCAGGAAAGCAGCACTAATCGCATGGGATAAGGTATGAGAGCCAGGGGAATGACTGGAAGCTTATACCAGAATAGAACAGGGATCGATAGAATTATTCAAGGACTTCTTAGACCAGTTGACCAGAGCAGTAGACTTACAAGTAACAGATCCAGCAATAAGACATTTGATTGTGTATCCAATAGCTTCTGACAATGCAAACCCAATATGCAAAAGAATACTTTGGCCTTTAAAGACCAGATCAGCGCCACTAAAAGAATGGGTTTTTGAATAATGCCCATATTGACTACCATTGCAAAATGCTGGAATCTGGGAAGGAGAAGCTATCCCAAGAGGTTTCAAAAGTCAGCAGGAGATTAAGTTTCCCAGAGATGATGACACAAGGGCTTGGGAAGAGAAACAACTTACAGGTATTACTATAGGTACCAAGAGACCAGGGTTCATTGCTACTATGAATCAGATCCTCGGGTAGGAAGAGCTCACTCCAGGAGTCCATGGAAGCATCAGGAAAATAGATGTTTCAGCTGTGGTAGAATTGGACATATGAGGAGAACTTGTAGGCAAAGAAATTCTAAGGATCCCTCACTCGAAAGGCCACTGACTTCTGGAATGTGTAGGAGATGCAGTGGTAAGGGCAGGCAATGGACTAATGAGTGTAGACCAATCAGGGATATGCAAGGGAACAAGTTAAGCCGGGAAACTGCAAAGGGGGCCTCGAGAATGTCTGCAATGCAAAAAACATCAGGGCGTTTCCAATAAAAGTAGAAGACAACCTCTCACAGGATAAATAGATACTTCTACTATTGTGAAAGATGACAATGCCATAGATGGAAGTTTGGCTATCAATGAAGAATCAGATAAGACTGGACAAGACAAAAAGCACATATTTTGCAGACATCAATCAAAGACAAACAACCTCACTTAAGGGTACAAATTAATGATAAAATTATTAACAGCATAGAAGACACTGGAGCTGACATCAGTATTATTTTCCAAAAGTCCTGGCCGAAGGAATGGCCACTCAGGGAAGCCAATGTACAGTTTTTGTGTATTGAAACACTATCTAGAGTACAACAGTGTGTTCACTCGGTGGTCTGCATTGGATCAGAAGGACAGAAAGGGAGACTAAAACCTTACGTGTCAAATATAGCTATAAACCTCTGGGGTCTGATCTTTTACAGCAATGGAAATCTCAAATTAACATCCATCCAGTGTCAGGTACGAATTATGTACAATTGATGAATAGTAGAAAAGATCGGGTAAGACACTATGGGAAATGGTTACCAACCATCCAGGCTGTACAGAAACTAAATACAAAGGAGAGACCTTGAGATTAACCAAAGGCCCTATCTTTAAAATGGCTTATAGATGAAACTGTCTGGATAGGGCTATGGCCTATGACCTCTGAGAAGCTAGAGGCTCTTGAAAATTTAGTACAAGAACAGCTAGAAGCTGGACACATAGAGGTTTCTACCAGCCCTTGGAATTCTCCTGTATTTGTTATCAAAAAGAAGTCAGGTAACTGGAGAATGTTGACAGACCTGAGAGCCACAAATAACGTAATTCAGCCTGTGGGCTCTCTACAGCCTGGGATGCTATTGCCTTCCTCAATACCCAAAGGAGGGCTGATCATAGTAATTGACCTGAATGACTGTTTTTTCACTATACCACTTCAAGAAATGGTGGAGAGAAATTTGCATTTACTGTACCAACTCTTAATAACTCACAGCCAGTTCAGAGATATCAGTGGAAGTTTTTATCTCAGGAGATACTAAATAGTCCTACTTTATGTCAACCCTTTGTACAACACCCTTTGCAAAAAATTGGTAAAAAAAAAAAACTTCCGCAATCCCTCGTTTATCATTACATGGATGATATTCATTTATCAGATTCCAGTAAGGAAAGTTTGGAACAAATGTTTGAATTGGTGAAGGAAGTTCTGCCTAGATGGGGGTTACAGATTGCTCTGATAAAGAGGAGATTCTTTTAACTATTTAGGTTATAAGATAGACTTACAAAGAATCAGGCCACAGAAGGTGCAAATTACAAGGGATCGTTACCAAATATTAATAGTCTTCAGGAACTGGTAGGAGAAATTTCTCAATTATGGATGATTATAGGGGTCGAATGTCATGACTTACAACGTATATAAATGGCTCTTAAAGGTGATAAGGACGTAAACAGTCCATTAATATTATCCACGAAGGCAAAAAAAGAACAACAATGGGTAGAAAACAGAATATTGGATGTGCATATATATCAGATAAACCTTGATTTAGACTGTATTCTGATCATCGTGCCATCCAGAGAATATCTTTCTGCAATTCTGATGCAGAGAGAAGACACTAAATTGGATTGGAAATTTCTGCCATGCAAACAGGATAAAAAGTTAAAGATATATATAAACAAGATTTCTGATTTGATTTTAAAGGAGAAAATTAAGACTTTGTCAACTGAGTGGAAAAGATCCAGCAGAAATTATATTACCTTTAACTAAGAAGAAATTTCCTCCTTATGGAAGGTTAATGAATATTGGCAAATAACTCTTATTGACTTTTTGGGAAAAATTAGCAACACCTTTCCCCAGACCGACAGAATTAAATTTATAAAAAAGGCTGTCCGTATTCTTCCACTTATTGTAAAAAAAATTCCCATTTCTGGAGTTATTACCTTCTACACTGATGTTAACAAATCAGGTAAGGCTGGTTTTAAAGCAGGTGATGTAAATAAAGTAGTTCAAAGTCCATATATATCTGTACATAAGGCAGAATTATATGCAATTCTCATGGTACTCATGGATTTTTCAGAACCACTAAACATGGTTACTGATTCCCAATATGCAGAGAGAGTCATGTTACACATTGAGACTGAAGAATTTGTTGCTGATAATAAGGAATTAACCTTGTTGTTTTTACAATTACAGGAAACAATCAGAAACATAAGCAATCCTCTATACATTGTGCATATCAGGTCCCAGTCGGGCCTGCCCGGCCCACTAGCACAAGGCAATGGTGAGATTGATCGTTTATTAATTGGTATTGTGCTAGAAGCCTCAGAATTACATTAAAAAATCATGTAAATAGCAACAGTTTAAAAAAAAGGACTTCTCCATCACTTGGCAACAACCAAGAAGATAGTGAGAAACTGTCCTACATGTTCCTTTATAACCAAACTCCACTGCCAGCAGGCTGTAATCCTAAAGGCATTCAGAGGAATCAGATCTGGCAGATGGATGCCTTCCACTTTACAGAATTTGGAAATTTGAAATATGTGCATCATACTATTGACACATTCTCAGTTTTCCAATTGGCTACTGCTCGAAACTCTGAAAAAGCTGATTCTGTTATTACAAACCTGCTAGAGGTGAAGGCAGTTATGGGTATACTTACACAGATAAAAACTGACAATTCTCCCACATATGTCTCCACAATAATGGAACAGTTCTTCAAATATTATAACATAAAGCATATCACTGGTATACCACACAATCCTATAGTGCAAGCATTTGTTAAAAGATCTAATAAGACACTTAAGGAGATGCGCCATAGACAAGATCATAAATCAACCCCCCCAAACATAGGTTACATAATGCTTTCTTCACACTAAACATTCTTAATGCCAATGACAAGGGACAACAGCTACAGAAAGACACTGGACTATGGAAAAATCTGCTGAAATGAATCAACCAGTATACTACAAAGAAGTACTGACCTCAGTATGGAAGCCTGGGCATGTGTTATATTGGGGTAGGGGTTTTGCATTTGTATCCACAGAAGAAGAAAAACTTTGGATACCGTCAAAGTTGATCAAGATTTGAGTCGTAAAAGACAAACCTCTCGACAAGGATGACTGTCAGGTATTTACTGAGGTATATCTCATAAACTAAATAGAAACCTCCCAAAGAAAAGGGAAGAGTTTGTTTCTATCTTCACAGGAAAACTCATCTCCAAAATTCCAAGAACACTATCTGGGTAGATGCTTAAGAAGAGAAGGTAGCTATAACAATCAAACAAAGGGAAGGTGCCATACCATAAATTTTACAGTTGTCTCTCAAATAACTCAATTTCTCTTTATTTCCTAGTCCCTATTCATGTAAATCAATCTTGGATTTAGAGTTGGATTTGGCTTTCATCCCCTAAAATCAAAGCACGTTATTTAACTAAACTTTAGAGTTTCTGTATTATATCAAGAAGCCAATTGATGTAATACAGAACGAAAAAAGAATTTGGGGACTGTCTTTGCCTTTATTGGATCTTATCCTTCAAGGTGTGTACCATCTTACAATAACTATTTTTCCACGATTGCCTTTTCCATCTTGCATACATATACAAGCAAACATTTCTAGGCTAACACTTGTGTTTGAGTCCCACACAGCCAATGAAGAGCTGCCTGAAAACAATACCTGGACACTCCAGAAAAGGAATTGGGCCATACCTCCTTGGCAGCACTGGGTCCCATTACTCCATTTGAACTGACACTCTGACCAGAGGTTAGATTACTGACTTCAATCAAGTGGAGGATTTCAACCTAGATCTTCAGTCAAGCAAATCCCATCTAACATGGACTGGATATAATCCATTAGAGACATTCACTATGCTAACATTTCTTCCCACAGGACCCTACAAGGCTACCATCGTCTCATTTCAGCAGGAAGTAACTTGGAGTATGCTACACCCCTGTTCCCCATTATTGTTTATTAGGGTAGTTTAAGCTTAATTAGGAATAACTTTCCTACTGTTAAGGGTTGGGATTGGAAGGAGGTTTTCAGGTTTGGACACCTCTTTCAGATGACTTTATGGTTTAGCTGAAATAGACATAGCTAGGATGTGCAATAGGAGATTTCTTGGTTTTCAGCTTTATGATTGTTAAATTGGGATACATTACATTGTTAACTTTTAATCCTCTTTTAGACTGAAAGGGGAATTGTAGGGGACAGTAAGCCATGCCTGTTAGAGGCTGGCTACAGTTGTTCCTGATCACGCCTTAACAGACATGTTAAGGCGTGATCAGGTGAGGTCAGAATGATGTGGCATAGGTTCTTAACATACAGAGAGCACATGGAAGCCCCTTCTCCTTCTTCTTCTCCTTGGACTCACTGCTCAGCTGCCCCTGGCACTATCAGTTTTGTATTTTGCTGGTCTTCATCTGAAAAAAGGCATCTTGAATCTACAAGCTCTCCCATCACTAGGGATTTGAAACATAAGAGGCCCTAAATTTATCAGAACATGTTTTTGGTTGTAAGGATTTGTAGGCAAATGGCTGTGCATTTGAACAAGCTCTAATTAAGCAGAAGTCATATGTAAGTAGTGAAAAGAGCCAAATTGATTTATGTCATAGATTTTCTGGAAAGAGCCCTCTTATTTTAGCATGATATATTATAAACATTATAAATTATAGTTACAATTTATGTCATAATTAACCAGGAAAGAGATTATCATGGAAAGAAAGTCAATGAATGCAATCAATGTTTTAAAGTCTTCAGCAGGAAATCGAAGCTTACTCAGCACAAGTGATTTCATACAGGAGAAAAGCCCTATGACTGTAGTCAGTGTGGAAAATTTTCCGCAGTAAATCTTATCTTACTGTTCACAGAAGAATCCATAATGGGGAGAAACCATTTGAGTGCAATCACTGTGGGAAAGCAAGTACTGACCCCTCATCCCTTAGACTTCACATAAGAATTCACACTAGGGAAAAGCCCTATGAGTCTACCCAAAGTTTTCGTGTCTTCCATACCAGTTGTAACCTCGAAATCCACAAGAGAATTAATACAGGGGTGAGAATCACCATGAGTGTACTCAGTGTGGAAAGGCCTTCAGTACAAGGTCCACTCTCTTTGGATATAATAGCATTCATACTGAAGAAAAAGCCTTTGAAAGCCAGGATTGTGGGAAAAGCTTCAGGAAGAGCTCCTATCTAACCCAAATCCTAAGAACTCACACTGGAGAGAAACCCTATAATGGCAATGATTGTGAGATGTGTTTCAGCAGTAGCTTCTCTCTAACTGTGCACAAGAGAAGACATACTAGAGAAAAAACGTAGAAATGCAGTTATTGTGGAAAAGCTTTAAATAATGTCTCATCTGTGAAGAAGCACTTATTGACCCATACTGGGCAAAACCTCTATGGAAGTAAGGATTGTGGGAAATCTTTCACCACTAACTTGCCAATTCTCTGTACACAATAGAGTACATAACAGGTGGATATGCATGGTGGTGAGAAATTACTGAGAGAAAGCTTTGTCAGTCCTAAGAGAACGTGAGAGAATTTACATCAGGTATACAAATTATCCATTGCAGCATAATAAATGCTCATCCCAAACTTTGTGGCTTTAAACAAATACCTCACATTCTATAGATCAGGATATGAGGGCACCTTAGCTGTGTAGATCTTCCTCAAGTCTTCTCATGATCTTACAGCAAGCAGAGCTGCATCTTGTAAGGTAGTAATCAAAGGAGTTACTTCTAGGATGGCTCATCACATGCTTGGGAATTTACACTTGACAGAAGACCTTCACTGACTTGTCATGTAGGCCTCTCCACATGATTACATTTCTTTATAATACGGCAAAAGAATAATCCTTCCCCCAAGTTTTCCAAGTAAACCCAATTAAAAAAATTAAGTATCATTTATGACCTTGTCTTCAAAAGGTATAGATTCACATCTTCTCTATTCTACTCATCAACCACAGACCAGCCTTGATACAACATGGGAGAAAACTACAGAATATTTGAGGATCAGTAGACAGTCTTCTGAGTACACCTGAGAAACTTGTCATGAAATTAAATGAAGTCTTCAATAGACCTTCTTCCTTTTAATCAGTATGGAATGACATTCAGTAAATTGTTAAATCTCTCTGCAAAGACATCTGTGTGATAATGTATTTAGTTCACTTATCGTAATATGCTTCAAAGATGATGTGTTGGACAAAACCTGGTTAGTAGAGTACTGGTCATGTGGTAATGGTCTTCAGTAATGTTATTCCTTTTAGTCTTTCTTGTGAGTAATCACACAACTGTGGAACAAAAAAATTCAGGAAATTATACAACAAAGTGTTCATATTACTCACCACAGATAATGAGGTGCTCTGCTGTGGTAATGGGGAATTGTTATATGTTTCCTTTCTAAAAGAGGTATGAGAATGAATTTTGATATGCCCCCTTTAGTATAACACATTGACAAGCGTTCAGGATTCTTGTGATGCAGGAAAAAATTGGCAATGATTCCTCTTAAGCACATAAATTTGAGGGGCACCTAAGAAAAGTGAAGAAATACATTCCAGGATGCTTCAGCATCAGCTTTCCACTGAGTAACTGTGTAATAAAATTGATGCTGGGCATGAAATGGATTAGTGTGGTTACCTGTACTAGTAGATAGTATTGTGAGTTCAGTTACTAAATTACTGATTTGCAATCTTTGTTGTATAAACATGTATTTCAATATGTATAATCCCACCCCTTCACCAACACCCCCAAAAGAAATACCCACAGCCCTTCCTTTTCCTAAATCCCAACCCAATGTATTTACATCTTATCTTCTGAAGGGCTGGGTGGGGTGGCACATACCAGTAATCCCAGCACTCAGGAGATTCAAAGGGTGGATTGTGAATTTAATGGAAGATGGAACTAGGTCATATAATATTTTTGTCAGAGTATAGTTCTTTTGGATACTGATCCTTTTTCTTCTTTCTGTCCTGAAAGTACCTAATGTCTATTTTGTCCTACTTAGGGCCAACAAGATGGCACAGTGAATGACGGTGTTTGCCAACAAGCATCACATGAGTTCAATCCCCAGAACCCAAACAGTGAAAGCCGACTCCCATGAGTGATCCTGTGACATCCACACACAATAGTGCATCAACAAAAATTAATATTATGTTAATCTCAACATGTATTAAAATAACATGCCAGGGGGGCTGGACAGATGGTTCAGCCACTAAGAGCATCACTGGCTTCTCTTCCAGAGGACCCGAGGAGTTCAAGTACCAGCATCCACATGGCAGCTCATAACTACCTGTAACTCCAGTTCCAGGGGACCCTACATCCTCATATAGACATATATGCACCTAAAACACCAATGCACATGAAAATAAATCAATCATTAAAAAAATAGCATGCCAGGATTTCTTGAAGTCTAAAGACTGACATCTTGAACTTTGGAGATTGAGGGGAAAGCCTGAAATCTCATTTATTTGCTGTTCCTCTCACAATTTCCTGGCAAGTGGCAAGATGTGGAGTAAGAAGAATTGTTTTGTTTTGTTTTGTTTTGATTGAGATGACATAAACAGTGGAACAGTAACAGTGACTTAGTTTCCTCAAAAATCTCTGCCTGAGTACATTAGTTCTAGATATGCTTTTTAAAAATTCATGCTTTGATTAAAAGTAACACCATTCTGGTTAAAGCCAACATGATTTACTGGTTGTTTTTGAGGTGAAGCTAAGTTCCCGCTTAAAGCATCATCAAACTGATAATCCTATTCATCCAATAATATCCATATTACTTTGAGAGTAATATTTATTCTTGTATATTGATATAGGATATGTGCACATTAACACATTATTTTAATGGTATGTACAAATTGTTTTCTATTAAAATAATTTGTGGTAGAGTCATAGTAGTCTTCCACTGTGACTATGGATTAACATTCTTACAATTTTGGCGTTTGGATGGATTCTGCTCTTTACACTAATGAAGGTGCTGACAGCATCTTATCCCATTGATGGAAATCAGCAACATAATCTGATACAATTGGATAATTGATAGGAAGGGAAGATTCCAGAAATACTAGTCCTTGTGGGGCTTATACGTTCCGTGGGGGAAGAAAACCTAATCACCTTTGATTTTAAAAAAGGAAAGAAAGAAAAGAGAGGGAGGAGGGAGAAGGGGGAAGAAAAAAGAAAGGAAGAAGGAAATCAATATGTTCTCAAAAATCTTTCTGAGAACTGGGAAACTGAAAGGTCCCATCCAAGTATGGGGATAAAGAGGCGGCTTGGTGATTTTCCATATCTGTGATCTAACCCAATACCACTAGGCAGATGGGAAACTCTGAAGTGGTATCCTTTTGTTTTTGAATATTGTCTAATTGTATCTTTTATGTAAATGCAGAGTTCATATTCTTTCCCAGGACCCTATCTGCCTTGGCTGATGCCCAAGGATTGACAGTCCCACTTGAATCCTAGGAAATGTTTCCACTTATGATTTTTTGTGTAAAAGTGGCAGTGGGAGCAAAACTATTCAAAGATTCAAAGATCTTCAGGTTAGTCAGAAAATGCAAGAACTAACCTAAATCCCTGTGTTCCTATAGATAAAGCATGTACCACAAGTAGTAACATCATGGAACTATAAAGAAGCATTGCTGGCATGGGCAATTTATCCTTACAAAATCTTTTACTTGAACAAAGAGAGGAAAGCCTTTATCACTCACATGATAAAATGTTGTGATCCAGGGCCCAAACCAACTCAGGTAGATACATTAGGTTTTGCCAAAGCAAGATTCAATACAAAGCAGCACAAAAGAAATGTTGGGATCAGAAGCCAAAATGGCAGTGCTTAGGACAAGATGCTTGTTACTTGTTCCCAACACCAACAGTGTATATTTGGATATTCTTTTCCAAAGTGATGGAAATAAGCAAGTATAGCAGTCAATCATGTCGGATGTTTTGTTTCTTTGTTTTTTCATTTGTCCATAGAAAGCTGAGATACATTGCTTTCCAGATGAATTGTGTTTAATTTGGAGAGTTACAATAGGTAATTGAGAAGGAACTCTGTAGATTAATTGCTCTTACAGCTTTATGGGGTGAATCTCCACACCACTTAACAGCCTGTATGCTAGGAGTCAGACAGGAAGGGACTAGATAAAACTACATTTATCCTTTGGCTGACCATTAGAGGACTAGACTTGCCTACATTACAAGGAGAAAGGGAAGGGACTACCCAGCCACAGCAGATACTGAAGAGAAACACTATATATTAGGTTCATGAAGTAATCCCTCCTCCAAACCCATGGACCTGGTAAGGAACTATCTAAGGTAACCCAAAACTAGTTAGAAAAGGTACAAGACATAGGTATCCTTCATTCACATTCACTATTTGACCCACCATTAATCAGGTTTACCAAAATCACCATTGCTAACACCTATTTCAAAGATCTTCAGGTTAGTTCAAAAATTCTGTCTTCTTTCAAACCTACTCTATGAGTTAGAGTTTACTACTATGACAAATATACATTTTATATGGGTCAATGGAAGGAAGATTTTTACTTTTTCTGTTTGATCACTTTCATAAGTTTCAGTCTATAATTACATCTCAGTTTCTGGGCTGGGGTGTGGCAGAGCATCATGGAAACAGATTTTAATCACTGACGTTAGTGCCAAACTTATGGTCCAAGGGCAATATGAAGGCACATGTAGCTAGGATAGTTATAATTTCAGTCCAATACAAAATTTTAAACTTACTTAAAAGATTTTTTTGTGCACTGAAAAAACTCAGCATAAACTGTATAGACAAAAATATCACAATGCAAATTGTTGGACATGTTTACTGTGTGAAGCTGATTTTGTGGAGCTGCTATTGAGGCCACTTTACTAGCCCAGGGTTCATACCAGAAAGTGGAAGTGTGGATAAAGAGGGGGTAGCTAAAGGAGGTAAGAGACAAATCAGAGACACAGACTAAGTTTCAGGAGAGCCTCCACCCATACTGAATGCTCCAAGATTATTCTTCAACATACTTAAGTACAGAACACAAAGAGGGGACAATGGTAGAAGACTTCTATTATAATGTATAAGTGATAAATAGAATTACTTCCTTAATCCTCCAGGTATTTGGTAGCTGCACCTGCCATCCAGGCTTCAGGGTCAGAGGAAACACAGCTGAGCCCCAGTCTACTATAATTTCCATAAAGACATAACCTGTCAAGGCCAAACATCTTATAGCAGCCAATCTTAGGCTATAGATGTAACGACAGTTTTGAATTTTCTCACCTTTAGTACAAATGGAGTGTATCCATCTTTATGGGAACTGATACTTCACCTAGTGAAATGCTTAAGAATCAGGGTAACAATAGGAGCCATTATCAAGATTATGTCTTCAGGTCAAAAGGTGGTGACACATGCATTTATCCCAGCACTAGACAGTCAGAGGTAGGCAGATCTCTGAGTTCCAAGAACACTTGGAATAGAGTGAGTTCTAGAACTATATAGAGAAATCTTGCCTCCAAAAAAATAAACAGTTTGCCTAGAGAGGGAATATAAGATGTGTGCTAGCATGCAGAGAGGCAATATATTCTCATTTGTAAATTGCGTTATGTAACTTTATATAGTAAAAATAATTAATTTACTTTGAAATTGGCAGTAGCAGATGGAGGGTGTAGCTCATCATAGAGAGCTACTATAGAAGGATAGATAAATGATAGATACACCCACTTCTATAAGAGTATCTTTATAGCATCAATTTACTGGCACAAAAAAAATCTCTGAACTTGTATTTAAAATGGAAACCATTAAAGATAATTTAGTATTACACAGATTTCCACAAAACAAAACATAACAAAAAAAAACCAAGAGATTTACAAGACACAGGTGTCTAAAGCTGCAGCACATGTAGCTTTATGTACAAGTGCACAGCAATGATGTGCAGAGCATTGCAATTGCCCTGGGAGGGTCTATGGGCCATAACAACCAGTTGACCAATCAACACAGGGCAAGCCTGGAGTCACACCCATCCTGAGCCTAAGCCTACCCCAGACAATCCCGGTATGCTGACTTAAAAGATATCCATGCCTTGGTTTCTCAGGGTCTTTCGTAGCCATCCAACATGGTAGAGGGATGAAGCCAGGGTTATTATGCAGTTTGCTGGTTAAATGACTGCAATAAAGCCTCATGCTGCATGCATCAAGCTTATGACTCTACCTGGAGATTAGGGTTGCCTGGTTCCTTGTATGAGAACTGTGGGCCTGAACTTACTGGAAGTCTTTCACAAGCACATGTATAATAGTATCATTTTTGGCATCTAATTACCGGCACATAAAAGAATCTCTGAACTTGTATTTAAAATGGAAACCATTATTGATAGTTTAGAATTACAGAGATTTCAACAAAAACAAAAAAGATAAGTCTATGACAGTAGTGTCTAAAGCTGCAGTACATGTAGCAGCTTTTCATTAAGAAGTATTAACAAGTTAAGTACTTAATGAAATTGAACAACTCAGTAAAGAGCCCCTTTCTACTTCCATTAAACCTAATAATATAAAACTATCTCCTTGTTAGGTCCTAGACATAGCCCTGGAAAGGGGATTAGCCACACTAGCTGCAGCTTCTTTTTTCCAAGACAAAGGCAACCAGAAGTCCAGTCTTCAATGCTGTCTAATACTGTCAGTAAGGAACTAGACCTCTAGCAAGCAGTAATCCCATGGTAGGGAGGGACAAAGGATTAGCTTCAAGCTGGCCAGTCTTGCCTAACCTGAGTTATGAATTTGTTATCTACCGAAGAGCATCACAGAACTAACTCATTAATAGAGAACTTGCAGAGTGCACCACACTCATATTTTTCAGCTTGTTTTTTATTTCCTTCAGTTTTCTGAATAGTTCTGTAAACAACTCTGCAATATACTCAGCCTGCCCAACAAGCCTGTCTGACTCCAAGAGCTCAGCCAGTCTCTTCCTGACTCTATTTACCTTCTGGGCCTGTCTTTGGATGTATGTAGTTGTTACCACTTGACTGCTCAAAGATGGCAACAACTGAAGAGCGATGGAACTTGTTACCTCTTGACTAAAGGAAGATGGATACAACTCAACTGTCCCTTGTGCCATCTTTTCCGAACTCAAGGGTGGGATCGAGGGGAAGTGAGGGGAAGTGTGCAGACTACTAAGACCACTTTGAACTTTGGCTTCAGCCTGTATTTTCCCTTTACTGTCTTCCACGAGATATTGGTGCAGTCTCCTAAATGCACAGAGCAGCCTGGGTTTCTCCACCATCTCTTCAAGCATCTTCCTGCATTTGATGATATTCTTCGCGTGGCTAGTTATTCTCATCACAGGACGTGGGAAGATGCAACTAGTCATTTTCTGAGGAATCACAGGTGTTGAACAATGGCAGTGTTTGGCCTTCACCTTCTCCTGGACAAGCTGGATCCTCTTGTCCTGTAAATGCTGGGGCATCATATTTCTTCTGAGCCTTCCCTTTGAAAACAAACCAAATGTAAAAAACAGAGGATGAAATCTACTACTAACTATGCAGAATTGTCTCTGTCATGGAACTTCTACCATCCATTTTCACTGAACAAACAGCTATCAAATCAGAGAATGGGCTAATGTCATCTGTGAAAGTTTCTAAAATTCAAAAATGTCTAGACTGGAGCCCAGAATTTGAATTTTAGTAGATCCCCAATGTTGCTGTATAAAGGCTCTAGTTAGCAGGGTTCTGGGACATCTAGCTCATTTGACTATCAAGGATAGGAAGCCCAGGGTCTCTACTAAGACAGTTATGCAGATTCTCACCATCTTCTTTAAGAATGATACAGTTTTCTTTTCTATGTTTCCTTTTCTTTGTTACGACACTGCATGCTGATGTTCCAAACGTACCCTCAGTGACATACACTTAGGAATAGTACAGAAATACACCATCTAATTTCATACAAGAACACTCTGGATGTTCTTGTAAGGACCAAAATCATCCAGCAATGCATTCCACCGACAATGCCTTGAAATTATGGGTCAAGGAAGTACATTTTAAATTACTTCCAGCATATTTTAAAAAGTAGTTAGCAGCTTTCCATGGGACCTGAGTTTATTATGCCCAGTAGAACTATGCCAAAAATTAAGGATATGTAAATATAAAGATAATTTAAATTTACAAAATGGAGGAAAATTTTCATAGTACCACAAATCAATTTTATAGATCATTAATTAAAGTACAAATAAATTCAAAATTCAAAAAAATATACAAATAAGGGAGAGGAATGAACATTAAAAAACAAGTATGAATTAACTACTGACTAGCACAGGATGGCTTGAAAATAAGTTTCCAAAAGATCCTTGCATGGTGAAGAGATTCTACTAACAACTCCACTGCATACATGTAGTCAAGGCCTCTGTGGCTGGAAATGACAGTGTCTTTCTCTTCCAAAGTTCCTTTTATATACAAAAAGAGGTGGATAATCAAATCAAAGTTTACCCTTTCAAAACCTTATTAACTGGGAGTGGTAACCCAGGCCTTTAATCCCAATATTTGGAAGGCAGAGGCAGGCTGATCACTGTGAGTTGGAGTCCAGCCTGTATACAAAGCCAGTACCATGAGAGAGGAAACTCTTACAAAGATAAAGCCAGTATCAAAAAAAAAAGCCCGTGGATAAAGAAGAGTTGTA
>NW_023277037.1:26203-38809 GCF_003668045.3 Cricetulus griseus
TTAATACAGGGGTGAGAATCACCATGAGTGTACTCAGTGTGGAAAGGCCTTCAGTACAAGGTCCACTCTCTTTGGATATAATAGCATTCATACTGAAGAAAAAGCCTTTGAAAGCCAGGATTGTGGGAAAAGCTTCAGGAAGAGCTCCTATCTAACACAAATCCTAAGAACTCACACTGGAGAGAAACCCTATAATTGCAATGATTGTGAGATGTGTTTCAGCAGTAGCTTCTCTCTAACTGTGCACAAGAGAAGACATACTAGAGAAAAAACGTAGAAATGCAGTTATTGTGGAAAAGCTTTAAATAATGTCTCAGCTGTGAAGAAGCACTTATTGACCCATACTGGGCAAAAACTCTATGGAAGTAAGGATTGTGGGAAATCTTTCACCACTAACTTCCCAATTCTCTGTACACAATAGAGTACATAACAGGTGGATATGCATGGTGGTGAGAAATTACTGAGAGAAAGCTTTGTCAGTCCTAAGAGAACTTGAGAAAATTTACATCAGGTATACAAATTATCCATTGCAGCATAATAAATGCTCATCCCAAACTTTGTGGCTTTAAACAAATACCTCACATTCTATAGATCAGGATATGAGACCACCTTAGCTGTGTAGTTCTTCCTCAAGTCTTCTCATGATCTTACAGCAAGCACCTGCAAATCCTCTGCATCTTGTAAGGTTGTTATCAAAGGAGTTACTTCTAGGATGGCTCATCACATGCTTGGGAATTTACACTTGACAGAAGACCTTCACTGACTTGTCATGTAGACCTCTCCACATGATTACATTTCTTTATAATATGGCAAAAGAATAATCCTTCCCCCAAGTTTTCCAAGTAAACCCAATTAAAAAAATTAAGTATCATTTATGACCTTGTATTCAAAAGGTATAGATTCACATCTTCTCTATTCTACTCATCAACCACAGACCAGCCTTGATACAACATAGGAGAAAACTACAGAATATTTGAGGATCAGTAGACAGTCTTCTGAGTACCACCTGAGAAACTTGTCATGAAATTAAATGAAGTCTTCAATAGACCTTCTTCCTTTTAATCAGTATGGAATGACATTCAGTAAATTGTTAAATCTCTCTGCAAAGACATCTGTGTGATAATGTATTTAGTTCACTTATCGTAATATGCTTCAAAGATGATGTGTTAGACAAAACCTGGTTAGTAGAGTACTGGTCATGTGGTAATGGTCTTCAGTAATGTTATTCCTTTTAGTATTTCTTGTGAGTAATCACACAACTGTGGAACAAAAAATTTCAGGAAATTATACAACAAAGTGTTCATATTACTCACCACAGATAATGAGGTGCTCTGCTGTGGTAATGGGGAATTGTTATATGTTTCCTTTCTAAAAGAGGTATGAGAATGCATTTTGATATGCCCCCTTTAGTATAACACATTGGCAAGCGTTCAGGATTCTTGTGATGCAGGAAAAAATTGGCAATGATTCCTCTTAAGCACATAAATTTGAGGGGCACCTAAGAAAAGTGAAGAAATACATTCCAGGAGGCTTCAGCATCAGCTTTCCACTGAGTAACTGTGTAATAAAATTTATGCTGGGCATGAAATGGATTAGTGTGGTTACCTGTACTAGTAGGTTGTATTGTGAGTTCAGTTACTAAATTACTGATTTGCAATCTTTGTTTTATAAACATGTATGTCAATATGTATAATCCCACCCCTTCACCAACACCCCCAAAAGAAATACCCACAGCCCTTCCTTTTCCTAAATCCCAACCCAATGTATTTACAGCTTATCTTCTGAAGGGCTGGGTGGGGTGGCACACACCAGTAATCCCAGCACTCAGGAGATTCAAAGGGTGGATTGTGAATTTAATGGAAGATGGAACTAGGTCACATAATATTTTTGTCAGAGTATAGTTCTTTTGGATACTGATCCTTTTTCTTCTTTCTGTCCTGAAAGTACCTAATGTCTATTTTGTCCTACTTAGGGCCAACAAGATGGCACAGTGAATGATGGTATTTGCCAACAAGCATCACATGAGTTCAATCCCCAGAACCCAAACAGTGAAAGCCGACTCCCATGAGTGATCCTGTGACATCCACACACATCAGTGCATCAACAAAAATTAATATTATGTTAATCTCAACATGTATTAAAATAACATGCCAGGGGGGCTGGACAGATGGCTCAGCCACTAAGAGCATCACTGGCTTCTCTTCCAGAGGACCCGAGGAGTTCAAGTCCCAGCATCCACATGGCAGCTCATAACTACCGGTAACTCCAGTTCCAGGGGACCCTACATCCTCATATAGACATATATGCACCTCAAACACCAATGCACATGAAAATAAATCAATCATTAAAAAAATAGCATGCCAGGATTTCTTGAAGTCTAAAGACTGACATCTTGAAACTTGGAGATTGAGGGGAAAGCCTGAAATCTCATTTATTTGCTCTTCCTCTCACAATTTCCTGGCAAGTGGCAAGATGTGGAGTAAGAAGAATTGTTTTGTTTTGTTTTGTTTTGATTGAGATGACATAAACAGTGGAACAGTAACAGTGACTTAGTTTCCTCAAAAATCTCTGCCTGAGTACATTAGTTCTAGATATGCTTTTTAAAAATTCATGCTTTGATTAAAAGTAACACATTTCTGGTTAAAGCCAACATGATTTACTGGTTGTTTTTGAGGTGACGCTAAGTTCCTGCTTAAAGCATCATCAAACTGATAATCCTATTCATCCAATAATATCCATATTACTTTGAGAGTAATATTTATTCTTATATATTGATATAGGATATGTGCACATTAACACATTATTTTAATGGTATGTACAAATTGTTTTCTATTAAAATAATTTGTGGTAGAGTCATAGTAGTCTTCCACTGTGACTATGGATTAACATTCTTACAATTTTGGCGTTTGGATGGATTCTGCTCTTTACACTAATGAAGGTGCTGACAGCATCTTATCCCATTGATGGAAATCAGCAACATAATCTGATACAATTGGATAATTGATAGGAAGGGAAGATTCCAGAAATACTAGTCCTTGTGGGGCTTATACGTTCCGTGGGGGAAGAAAACCTAATCACCTTTGATTTTAAAAAAGGAAAGAAAGAAAAGAGAAGGGGAAGGGAGAGGGGGGAGAAAAAAGAAAGGAAGAAGGAAATCAATATGTTCTCAAAAATCTTTCTGAGAACTGGGAAACTGAAAGGTCCCATCCAAGTATGGGGATAAAGAGGCGGCTTGGTGTTTTTCCACATCTGTCAGGTAGCAGCACCTGTGATCTAACCCAATACCACTAGGCAGATGGGAAACTCTGAAGTGGTATCCTTTTGTTTTTGAATATTGTCTAATTGTATCTTTTATGTAAATGCAGAGTTCATATTCTTTCCCAGGACCCTATCTGCCTTGGCTGATGCCCAAGGATTGACAGTCCCACTTGAATCCTAGGAAATGTTTCCACTTGTGATTTTTGTGTAAAAGTGGCAGTGGGAGCAAAACTATTCAAAGATTCAAAGATCTTCAGGTTAGTCAGAAAATGCAAGAACTAACCTAAATCCCTGTGTTCCTATAGATAAAGCATGTACCACAAGTAGTAACATCATGGAACTATAAAGAAGCATTGCTGGCATGGGCAATTTATCCTTACAGAATCTTTTACTTGAACAAAGAGAGGAATGCCTTTATCACTCACATGATAAAATGTTGTGATCCAGGGCCCAAACCAACTCAGGTAGATACATTAGGTTTTGCCAAAGCAAGATTCAATACAAAGCAGCACAAAAGAAATGTTGGGATCAGAAGCCAAAATGGCAGTGCTTAGGACAAGGTGCTTGTTACTTGTCCCCAACACCAACAGTGTATATTTGGATATTCTTTTCCAAATTGATGGAAATAAGCAAGTATAGCAGTCAATCATGTCGGATGTTTTGTTTCTTTGTTTTTTCATTTGTCCATAGAAAGCTGAGATACATTGCTTTCCAGATAAATTGTGTTTAATTTGGAGAGTTACAATAGGTAATTGAGAAGGAACTCTGTAGATTAATTGCTCTTACAGCTTTATGGGGTGAATCTCCACACCACTTAACAGCCTGTATGCTAGGAGTCAGACAGGAAGGGACTAGATAAAACTACATTTATCCTTTGGATGACCATTAGAGGACTAGACTTGCCTACATTACAAGGAGAAAGGGAAGGGACTACACAGCCACAGCAGATACTGAAGAGAAACACTATATATTAGGTTCATGGAGTAATCCCTCCTCCAATCCCATGGACCTGGTAAGGAACTATCTAAGGTAACCCAAAACTAGTTATAAAAGGTACAAGACATAGGTATCCTTCATTCACATTCACTATTTGGCCCACCATTAATCAGGTTTACCAAAATCACCATTGCTAACACCTATTTCAAAGATCTTCAGGTTAGTTCAAAAATTCTGTCTTCTTTCAAACCTACTCTATGAGTTAGAGTTTACTACTATGACAAATATACATTTTATATGGGTCAATGGAAGGAAGATTTTTACTTTTTCTGTTTGATCACTTTCATAAGTTTCAGTCTATAATTACATCTCAGTTTCTGGGCTGGGGTGTGGCAGAGCATCATGGAAACAGAGTTTAATCACTGACGTTAGTGCCAAATTTATGGTCCAAGGGCAATATGAAGGCACATGTAGCTAGGATAGTTATAATTTCAGTCCAATACAAAATTTTAAACTTACTTAAAAGATTTTTTTGTGCACTGAAAAAACTCAGCATAAACTGTATAGACAAAAATATCACAATGCAAATTGTTGGACATGTTTACTGTGTGAAGCTGATTTTGTGGAGCTGCTATTGAGGCCACTTTACTAGCCCAGGGTTCATACCAGAAAGTGGAAGTGTGGATAAAGAGGGGGTAGCTAAAGGAGGTAAGAGACAAATCAGAGACAGAGACTAAGTTTCAGGAGAGCCTCCACCCATACTGAATGCTCCAAAATTATTCTTCAACATACTTAAGTACAGAACCCAAAGAGGGGACAATGGTAGAAGTCTTCTATTATAATGTGTAAGTGATAAACAGAATTACTTCCTTAATCCTCCAGGTATTTGGTAGCTGCACCTGCCATCCAGGCTTCAGGGTCAGAGGAAACACAGCTGAGCCCCAGTCTACTATAATTTCCATAAAGACATAACCTGCCAAGGCCAAACATCTTATAGCAGCCAATCTTAGGCTATAGATGTAACGACAGTTTTGAATTTTCTCACCTTTAGTACAAATGGAGTGTATCCATCTTTATGGGAACTAATACTTCACCTAGTGAAATGCATAAGAATCAGGGTAACAATAGGAGCCATTATCAAGATTATGTCTTCAGGTCAAAAGGTGGTGACACATGCATTTTATCCCAACACTAGCCATTCAGAGGTAGGCAGATCTCTGAGTTCCAAGAACACTTGGAATAGAGTGAGTTCTAGAACTATATAGAGAAATCCTGCCTCCAAAAAAATAAACAGTTTGCCTAGAGAGGGAATATAAGATGTGTGCTAGCATGCAGAGAAGCAATATATTCTCATGTGTAAATTGCGTTATGTAACTTTATATAGTAAAAATAATTAATTTACTTTGAAATTGGCAGTAGCAGATGGAGGGTGTAGCTCATCATAGAGAGCTACTATAGAAGGATAGATAAATGATAGATACACCCACTTCTATAAGAGTATCTTTATAGCATCAATTTACTGGCACAAAAAAATCTCTGAACTTGTATTTAAAATGAAAACCATTAAAGATAATTTAGTATTACACAGATTTCCACAAAACAAAACATAACAAAAAAAAAACTAAGAGAAATTATGGGTCGAGGAAGTACATTTTAAATTACTTCCAGCATATTTTAACAAGTAGTTAGCAGCTTTCATTGGACCTGAGTATATTATGCCCAGTAGAACTATGCCAAAAATTAAGGATATTTAACTATAAAGATAATTTAAATTTAAAAAATGGAGGAAAATTTTCATAGTACCACAAATCAATTTTATAGATCATTACTTAAAGTAAAAAGAAATTCAAAATTCAAAAAATGGCAGTGTCTTTCTCTTCCAAAGTTCCTTTTATAGAGGAAAAGAGGTGGATAATCAAATCAAAGTTTACCCTTTCAACACCTTATTAACTGGGAGGGGTAGCTCACGCCTTTAATCCCACTATGTGGAAGGCAGAGGCAGGCTGATCACTGTGAGTTGGAGTCCAGCCTGTATACAAAGCCAGTACCATGAGAGAGGAAACTCTTACAAAGATAAAGCCAGTATCAAAAAAAAAAGCCTGTGGATAAAGAAGAGTTGTATATGTTGATCTGTGTATGAGTATGAAGACACCACTAATATAACAAGCACACCCTTAATCTCACCAACGATTTCATAGAAGCATGTTAAAGGTATCCCTGTTTTTAATCAATAGTTTACTATTTCCAAATAATTTCAATAAAATTGGAAATAGATGTTTCTATATAGATTAATGTTCACGTATTTTTTTTTTCATGACAGGTTCTCAATATAGGAATCAGGCTGCCCTGGAACTAACAGAGATCCTTCAGTCTCAGCCTTCCCTGTGCTGGGATTAAAGGTGTGCTTCCCCACACCCAGTAAAACTGTTGTTTCTTTTTTTTCTTTTTTTCTTTTTTTTAGTTTTGGTTTTCCAAGACAGGCTTTGGAGTCTCCCGTGGACTAGGTTGGTCTCAAACTCAAAGAGATCTGCCTGCCTCTGCCTTTTGAGTGCTGGGATTAAAGGCGAGTGCCACCACTGCCCCATGCCCAAAACCTTTTGTCCAAAAAATATTGGAGATTATTTACTCCTTCATTAGGGCTCTGTGAGGTGGTATACTCCTTTATTCCCAGCAGTGGTAAGGGATAGACAGGCAGATTTCTAAGTTGAGGCCAGTTGTTCTACAGAGTAAATTCTCTGGGAGCCAAAGTTGTAAAGTGAGACGCTTTCTCAAAAGAATACAAAAGAAAGTAAAATAAAAACAAAAATGATTTCTCAGTAAATATAAAACCGTTAAACTATGTCCTTCATAGAAATTACACAAGTAGATGTTTTGATACAATATGTAGGTATTAAAACAGAAATGCTATTTCATAAATAAAAAAGCCGTGTCATTCCTGATGAATCATGCTTATATCACATCCTTTCTGAGGCCCTTGGTTTCTTTTCCTTTAATCCAATTTAGAATTATATATCTATGTTTTTTTTAAAAAATAGTTTCTCTCTCAGCCTGGTATTGGTGGCCCAGGCCTTTAATCCCAGCATTAGGGAGGCAGAAGCAGGCAGATCTCTGTGAGTTCAAGGCCAGCTTGGTCTCTAGAGGGAGTGCCATGATAGGCTTCAAAGCTCCAAAGACAAACCCTGTTTCATAACAAAATGAATCAGGGTAATGAGGCTGTTGAAACCCACAGAAACACGTGGCCTGAACTAGGGGGAGCACATCGACTCCAGACCGACTACTGGCAGGTCAGGAAGGGACGGATCCAGACCCCTGTACATGGATGTCAATGAGGAGATCTCTGCACTCTAGGGGGCCCCTAGTGGTAGATTCCTCTTTTTTCTTAGTGTAAGAAGGGACTTTGAGAGCCCATCGCACGCCTCAGCCCTGACACGTGTGCGCAGGGCCTAGGCCCATCCCAGGATGATGTGGTAGACTTTGGGGATCTTCGGTCAAAGGCACTTCCCAGCCTGTGGAGCTGAGGGTGGTTGGGGTGGGAGGCAGTTGGGAGTCTGGGGGGGGGAGTCTGGGTGGAATGGAGGAAGAGGGAGGAGGGATTGACGTGTGAAGCAACCTTGTTCCTAATTGGAACTTCAAAAATTAAAAAAAAGTAGAATGGGGTAAGGACAGGAGCCATACTATCTTCAGGTCAACAGGTGGTGGCACATGCTTTTTATCCAAGCACTAGGGAGTCAGAGGCAGCCAGACCTCTGTGTTGCAAAGACACTTGGAACAGAGTGAATTCCAGGACTACATAGGGAAACCCTTTCTCCAAAAACAAAACAGTTTCCTCTGATGGAATCAAAGCTGTGTGCTATCATGCCCAGCAGCAATATATTCTCACATGTATATTACCTTATGTAACTTTATATAGTAAAATATGCATATATATATATATATATATGTATATATATATATATATATATATATATATATATATATATATATATATATATTTCAAAATTAGGTGTAGGAGATGGAATGTGTGGCTCCTCATAGAGAGCTAGTAGAGAGGGAGAGATAAATGATAGATACAACTGGAGGGACCAGCTCCCCATTTCGGCAGCCATAACAGCCTAGCACTTGCTTGCCTGACCTTGCCTCGGTCACTAAGTCAGATGCCTGCCTCTTGGCAAAGAACTAATCAGAAGTTAACTTGTGGTGCTATGCTTTACGGACAAGTGAACAGCAATGATGTGCAGAGCACTGCAATTGCCCTGGGAGGGTCTATGGGCCATAACAACCAGTTGATCCATCAACCCAGGGCAAGCCTGGATTCATACCCATCCTGAGCCTGTGCCTATCCCCAGATACTCCCCTTCTGCTGCCGGAAAAGATCTCTATGCCTTGGTTTCTCAGGGTCTTCCCTCGCCATCCGTCATGGGGGAATGGATGAAAGCCCGAGGTAGTACGAAGTTAGCTGGTTAAACGAATAAAATAAAGCCTCATGCTGTTTGCATCAAGCTTTTGACTCGGCCTGGTGATTGGTGATTGCACTTGCCTCAGTCCTGGGCAGAGATCATGGGGGCCTGAGCTTCTGGGGGGTCTTTCACAAGCACATCTATAATAGTGTCATTTTTGGCAACTGATTACCGGCACATAAAAGAATGTCTGAACTTGTATTTAAAATGGAAACCTTTATTGATAGTTTAGAATTACAGAGTTTTCTACAAAATCAAAAAAGATAAGTCCATGACAATGGTGTCTAAAGCTGCAGCACACGTAGCAGCTTTGCATTAAGAAGTTTTCACAAGTTAATTGCTTAATGAAATTGAACAATACTTAATGAAATTGAAGCTACCCAGGAGCCTCACAGGACTAACTCCTTCATGGAGAACTTGCAGAGTTCACACCAGTCATATTTTCCAGCTTGTTTTTGTTTTCCTGCAGTTTTGAGAATAGTCGTCTTCACAATTATGCCATAGTCTCAGCCTGCCGGGCAAGCCTATCTGCCTCTAAGAGTGCAGCCAGTCTCTTCCGGGCTCTATTTACCTTCTGAGCCTGTCTTTGGATGTCTCTAGTAGTTACCACTCGACTGCTCAAAGATGGCAACAACTGAAGAGCGACGGAACTTGTTACCTCTTGACTAAAGGAAGATGGACACAACTCAACTGTCCCTTGTGCCATCTTTTCCGAACTCAAGGGTGGGATCGAGGGGAAGTGAGGGGAAGTGTGCAGACTACTAAGACCACTTTGAACTTTGGCTTCAGCCTGTATTTTCCCTTTACTGTCTTCCACGAGATATTGGTGCAGTCTCCTAAATGCACAGAGCGGCCTGGGTTTCTCCACCATCTCTTCAAGCATCTTCCTGCATTTGATGATATTCTTCGCGTGGCTAGTTATTCTTGTCACAGGACGTGGGAAGATGCAACTGGTCATCCTCAGAGGAAACACAGGAGTTGCACGACGGCGGTGTTTGGCCTTCACCTTCTCCTGGGCAAGCTGGATCCTCTTGTCCTGTAAATGCTGGGGCATCATACTTCTTCTGAGCCTTCCCTTTGAAAACAAACCAAATGTAAACAACAGAGGATGGAATCTACTACTAGCTTTGCAGAATGGTCTCTGTGCATGGAACTTCTACCATCCATTTTCTCTGAACAAACAGGTATCAAATCTGAGCATGGGCTAAGTCATCCGTGAAAGTTTCTAAAATTCAAAAATGTCTAGACTGGAGCCCAGAATTTGAATTTTAGTAGATCCCCAATGTTACTGTATAAAGGCTCTAGTTAGCAGGGTTCTGGGACATCTAGCTCATTTGACTATCAAGGATAGGAAGCCCAGGGTCTCTACTAAGCCAGTTATGCAGATTCCCACCATCTTCTTTAAGAGTGATCCTCTTTTCTTTTCTATTGTTTCCTTTTCTTTGTTATGGTCACTGCATGCTGATGTTCCAAACGTACCCTCAGTGACATACACTTAGGACTAGTACAGAAATACACCATCTAATGTCATACAAGAACACTCTGGATGTTCTTGCAAGGAACAAGATCATCCAGCAATGCATTTCACCAACAATGCTTTTACATTATGGGTCGATGAAGTCCATTTTTAATTACTTCCAGCAAATTTTAACAAGCAGTTAGCAGCTTTCCATGGGACCTGAGTTTATTATGCCCAGTAGAACTATGCCAAAAATTAAGGATATTTAAACATAAAGATAATTTAAATTTACAAAATGGAGGAAAAATTTCATAGCACCACAAATCAACCTTTATAGATCATTACGTAAAGTAAAACGAAATTCAAAATTCAAAAAAATATACAAAAATGGAAGAGGGATGAACATTAAACAACAAGTATGAATTAAGTACTCACTAGCACAGGCTGGCTTGGAAATGAGTTTCCCAAAGATCCTTCCATGATTGTATAGATTCTCCTAAAGGCTTCACTACAGAGATGCAGTCAAGGCCTGGGATGCTGGAAATGGCAGTGTCTTTCTCTTCCAAAGTTCCTTTTATAGAGGAAAAGAGGTGGATAATCAAATCAAAGTTTACCCTTTCAACACCTTATTAACTGGGAGGGGTAGCTCACGCCTTTAATCCCACTATTTGGAAGGCAGAGGCAGGCCGATCACTGTGAGTTGGAGTCCAGCCTGTATACAAAGCCAGTACCATGAGAGAGGAAACTCTTACAAAGAGAAAGCCAGTATCAAAAAAAAAAAGCCTGTGGATAAAGAAGAGTTGTATATGTTGATCTGTGTATGAGTATGAAGACACCACTAATATAACAAGCACACCCTTAATCTCACCAACGATTTCATAGAAGCATGTTAAAGGTATCCCTGTTTTTAATCAATAGTTTACTATTTCCAAATAATTTCAATAAAATTGGAAATAGATGTTTCTATATAGATTAATGTTCACGTATTTTTTTTTCATGACAGGTTCTCAATATAGGAATCAGGCTGCCCTGGAACTAACAGAGATCCTTCAGTCTCAGCCTTCCCTGTGCTGGGATTAAAGGTGTGCTTCCCCACACCCAGTAAAACTATTGTTTCTTTTTTTTCTTTTTTTCTTTTTTTTAGTTTTGGTTTTCCAAGACAGGCCTCTCTAATGACCAAACAGTCAAATATGAGCCAATGGATGCCATTTCTGATCAAACCACCACACAGACATACCAAAAGTTTTCAATTTAACTACAAAGAAGATAACCTTATATCTTTGTACATGGAATGCTCTAAATTCTGTGGAAACTTGTTTGACCATAAGATCAGATAGGTGCAGCTCGGGCAGAATTACATACAGCTGGCATGGAGGCACAGGCTAGAGTGGCTGAAGTCTCAGGTTTGAAGACAAGTTAGATGATCCTCCTCATCCTATTGTTCTAGGGGGCTCTTATACTCAAGAGGATGGCATGCTAAGATACACATCGGAAGCTTAGTTTCAATTTAATAATAAAATAAATATGTACTTATGGCCCTTAGGGGAATACTTGGAGTACTTAATGTCATGGTATAGGCAGAATAGGAATGAGAGCATCACTTAGTTGGTATAAATGTGGGCTTCAGGCAGCTTGTAGGGTCTTCTGGTGGTGTATTCTCCTTACTCTGGAATGAACTGGAATTGACTCCACCAGGAAGTGAACACTGGTAATGAACTTTAGGTGACTGCTGGTGATGGACAAGGTGAGAGCTGATGATGGATTTGAGGTGACTGCCGGTAATGGACTTGATGTGACTGCTGGTGTTTGACTGCAGGTAAATGAAGTAGGACTAGAGGTGACAGCTGATGATGGACTTGAGGTGACTGCTGAAGCTGGACTTGAGGTGACTACTGGGGATGGACTAGAGGTGACTGCTGGTGATGGACTTGGATGAATGCTGGTGATGGACATGAGGTGACTGCTGCATTTGGACTTGAGGTGATTGCATCCATCTTCAGCACATAGGCCACAGTGTGTCTGGCACACTTCTCCATTTCAGCAGGAACCCTTCAAGACTGTTCATCTTTTGTTTTGTAAGTTCAGCAGTCACTTTCTTATGGGTCCTGTATGTCCTGTATGTGTCCAGTTTATATAGCAACAAACAGTCGAGGCAAGAGTAGTTTCTTGCCCAAATGGCTAATCTTGAAATGTTGAAGACAAGCTCCATAATGAGTTTCTTTGATGCATATCCTCCTTTCTGAGGTAATTGGTGTGCCAGGAGCAGTTGTATCTCACTGTCATGAAAACCCTAAACAATTTAAATGCCATATTTCTTTATGTCTTTGAAAGGTTTGAAGAATATCTATCCATTTGAAATGCATCTTTGTATATCTAGAAAACCTAACTAACCTAATTGTAAGTTTTGACTATTACAGGTGACAATTTAATCAGTATTTAAGTATGCACTACATTTTAAAGATCTGTATAAACACAATATCTAAACAAGTGGAGACT